>NW_013667445.1:31097-44399 GCF_000517525.1 Limulus polyphemus
CAAACAGAGATTCACCTGGTGTAACTCTAGACCATCCCTGTTGTTGAATAGGGCAGGTGCATTTGTATATTACTACTAGTTTCAGCAATAGAATAACAACTCAGAGATTCACCTGGTGTAACTCTAGACCATCCCTGTTGTTGAATAGGGCAGGTGCATTTGTATATTACTACTATTTTCAGCAATAGAATAACAACTCAGAGATTCACCTGGTGTAACTCTAGACCATCCCTGTTGTTAAATAGGGCAGGTGCATTTGTGTATTACTACTATTTTCAGCAATAGAATGACGTTAATAAACCTGAACAAGTGTTGTGATCTAAACGTGAGCTTCAAAACCCAGAAAGTCTAAATATGAAGATAAATATGTACAAATTATTTCATTACGTTGTCTCTTCCTTTTTTACCCGGTGTGTCCTTTATATTGTCCGAAATTCCTTTGAAGAGAATGAAATATAAGGACTGTTTGTTCGAACACAAAACATCAACACACACATTATGTTAAAAATTAACTCTTAAACTAACAAAATGTTATTTCTTAAATCAGGATTTTACAACCGAAAGTGTGTCATTGGTTCTGTGGAACGAAAATCCTAGAAATATAAGCACTTTGTAGAGACGTATTCTCGATAATATAAAGCCTAAAGTGACTTAAATGTAAAATTTACAACAAATAATGAATGTTTGACAATGATACTTAAAGAATATAGAAGATTACGTTACATAAAGACGGCATGTTGTTTATAACAAACTGAAATTAAACGTCGAATTTGGTGGATTCTTTGTTTTTTGTAGTTAAGCACAAGGCTACACAATGGGAGAATCGTGCTGCCCCCACCATGGGCATGTAAGCCTCCAGACTTCCCGCCAATAGGGAGCGAATCTCAGTGGGAATTTCTGTGTGTAAAGATTTCGGTAAAAAATTCACCATCTCTGTTTATTTGTTTGGAATTAAGCACAAAGCTACACAATGGGCTATATGTGCTCTGCCCACCATGGGTATCGAAACCCGGTTTCTAGCTCTGGAAGTCCGCAGACATACCGCTGTGCCACTGGGGGTGGGGGCAGCTTTATAGGATAAATAAAGAAGAATTCACTCTATGAAAGTGTAAATTATTTGACAGTTTTCACCCAAAGCTATACAAGGCAGTCACCAATTTCGAATTAACAGACTAGAAGAAAGGCAAACAGCAAACATCACCCACCGCCATATCTTGGATACTCTTATAGAGAATTGTAGAATTTCACTGTCACATGTATAGCGGCTCCAAAAGTATGGAGTGTGTTTTGGTGGCAACGAGTCGCAAACCATGAATTCATAGTTCGGGAACGCGATAGATATTTTGTATAGCTATAATATTATATTATTAAAAAATTATTTTATTTTTTACTTTTTATTTGTATAAATATATATATATAATTTATTTATCAAACAAACACTATGTTATCTCCTTACTTCGTAACTGAATTATATTATTTTTTTTATTAAAAGCTGAAACTTATTTTAGAAGATTCCAACAGTTGCGGTGATATCATCCTAACTGGCTTATAACGCTCATTATCAATGTTAAAGTCTTTTTTATTTGATTCTTTATTTTAATAATATATAATAAATAACTATGTGACATGCAAAGTAAATTTACAGATTTGTGTTTAATATTAATAAATCTGAAGATCATTTTCCCCTCTTAAGCTTTGGGTGCGTTATAATGATGCCAGTCATTCCCTTAACGTGGATGGTAGTTTGATAAATTCTTTGACTCTTCTTTATTTCCTGTGGCGAACTTTGCCCAAGATTTTATGTTGATTCCAGTTTACGGTATGTCTTGTTTTGTAGTTTTACGTTCAGCCAAGTCCGAATTATATACATACGTCAGTTTATTTGCGTTTTTATGTTATTTTAATCTTTCTTCTACGGTCCTAACAGTTTAATCTATGTTCTACGGTCCTAATAGTTTAATCTTTGTTCTGTGGTCCTTCAGTTTGATCTTTGTTCTATGGCCCTAACAGTTTAATCTTTGTTCTGTGGTCCTACACTTTAATTTTTATTTTATTTTCATACAGTTTAATCTTTTTTTCTATGGTCCTACAGTTTAATCTTTGTTCTATGGTCCTACAGTTTAATCTTTGTTTTATGGTCCTACAGTTTAATTTTTATTTTCCTACAGTTTAATCTTTATTCTATGGTCCTACAGTTTAATCTATGTTCTATGGTCCTACAGTTTAAACTTTGTTTTATGGTCCTACAGTTTAATCTTTGTTTTATGGTCCTAACAGTTTAATCTTTGTTTTATGGTCCTACAGTTTAATTTTTATTTTACTTTCCTACAGTTTAATCTTTGTTCTATGGTCCTACAGTTTAATCTTTGTTTTATGGTCCTACAGTTTAATCTTTGTTTTATGGTCCTACAGTTTAATCTTTGTTTTATGGTCCTAACAGTTTAATCTTTGTTTTATGGTTCTACAGTTTAATTTTTATTTTATTTTCTTACAGTTTACTCTATGTTCTATGGTCCTACAGTTTAATCTTTGTACTATGGTCCTACAGTTTAATTATTGTTACATGGTCCTACACTTTAATCTTTGTTTTATGGTCCTACAGTTTAATCTATGTTCTATGGTTCTAATAGTTTAATCTTTGTTCTATAGTTCTATCAGTTTAATCTTTGTTCTATGGTCCTACAGTTTACTCTATGTTCTATGGTCCTACATTTTAACCTTTGTTCTATGGTCCTACAGTTTAATCTTTGTTCTGTGGTCCTACAGTTTAATTTTCTTTTATTTCCTACAGTTTAATCTTTGTTCTATGGTCCTACAGTTTAATCTTTTCTATGGTCCTACAGTTTAATCTTTTTTCTATGGTCCTACAGTTTAATCTTTGTTCTATGGTCCTACAGTTTAATCTTTGTTCTATGGTCCTACAGTTTCATCTTTGTTCTATGGTCCTACAGTTTAATCTTTGTTCTATGGTCCTGCAGTTTAATCTTTGTTCTATGGTCCTGCAATTTAATATTTGTACTATGGTCCTACAGTTAAATCTTTGTTATATGGTCCTACAGTTTAATCTTTGTTTTATGGTCCTTCAGTTTAATCTTTGTTCTATAGTCCTACAGTTTAATCTTTGTTTTATGATCCTACAGTTTAATCTTTGTTCTATGGTCCTACAGTTTAATCTTTGTTCTATGGTCCTACAGTTTAATCTTTGTTCTATGGTCCTACAGTTTCTCCAATGTAATGTTGCCGCACCAACGAGTACTTCGTAGTTCTTTTTTTTTTTAAAGACTTTTTAGTTAGTTGTTTCACTTTAGTGAGAATTTTTCGTAGACACTTTTCTGCTTTAACATGAACTTTAACTTTAAACTTCCAACAAACCCTTTTACGCTGGAAATGTAAAGAAGAACAAGATTCCACAACACTCACAACAAGACCAAGTCCAACACGAATCGATCATTTCCGGCGATAAATATAGAACTGTTAGTTTTTTCAACATAATATTTGTCACAAATCTTTCTGGCTACATCAAACAAGTAAGATATAATTTGGTGTTGAACCGTTTTTAGATGATTGGACCTGTATTTGTTAGTTATAAACATATTTAGCCTGATATTTCATCACCGACATTCATACTCCTCAAACTTTACTTGTAAGGACTTCGTTATTAAAAAGATAGAAGTGAGAGAATTGAGTCCAGTATCAGAAATGTATGGAAACATCGTTCCTTTAATTATCAACAAGCTAGAAATGTAGAGTATGAAAGGTCAGTTCCACAGTGTCACTTGAGAGAAAGTGTTTCTACCAAAGGTCAGTTTCACAGTGTCACTTGAGAGAAAGTGTTTCTACCAAAGGTCAGTTTCACAGTGTCACTTGAGAGAAAGTGTTTCTACCAAAGGTCAGTTCCACAGTGTCGCTCGAGATTAGGTGTTTCTACCAAAGGTCAGTTTCACAGTATCGCTCGAGATTAGGTGTTTCTACCAAAGGTCAGTTTCACAGTGTCACTTGAGAGAAAGTGTTTCTACCAAAGGTCAGTTTCACAGTGTCACTCGAGATTAGGTGTTTCTACCAAAGGTCAGTTTCACAGTGTCACTTGAGAGAAAGTGTTTCTACCAAAGGTCAGTTTCACAGTGTCACTCGAGATTAGGTGTTTCTACCAAAGGTCAGTTTCACAGTGTCGCTCGAAAGTAGGTGTTTCTACCAAAGGTCAGTTTCAGTGTCACTCGCAAAAAGATAGCTATATCATAGGTCAGTTTCACAGTGTAGCGCGAAAGAAAGCGGCTCTACCGATGGTCAGTTTCAAATTATCAGTCAAAAAGTAGCTATAACAAATTTCACAAAGACATTCGGGGAAACGTTTTATCTTCTTCGCGGAATCGAAGTCGTTTTGTTCCACTATTTAACTTCAGAGTTCTTCTATGTCCATCAAGTAACTCTAATCGTTCACGTTAAGATCAATATATATTTTAATATACTGGTGTTGTCCTTTGACATTTCGAGTTTTTCTAGCTAGATTTTGTGAGTTTTTTAATCACATCTCGTTTTGATCTCCGAGGTTACATTATTGACTTTGTTGTCTTTATTAAAAATATCGGATATTGACTCATTTTGCTGGTGTACTTTGATATATTTTTATTTAAATTCCAATATTATATCATATTAATTTGCAGTGAAAAGCCATCAAAACGTTTTCTTACTTATTATTTGACAGCATTCACTCCTTTTAGTGTTTATACCTGAACGTCTCGTGACAACAAGAAACATGTAGAGAAATTGATTTATTAACCACCAACACGTGTTAGTACCACAATCCCTAGCAAGAAACATGTATAGAAACTGATTTATTAACCACCAACACGTGTTAGTACCACAATCCCTAGCAAGAAACATGTAGAGAAATTGATTTATTAACCACCAATGTGTTAGTACCACAATCCCTAGCAAGAAACATGTAGAGAAATTGATTTATTAACCACCAACACGTGTTAGTACCACAATTTCTAACAAGAAACATGTAGAAAAATTGATTTATTAACCACCAATGTGTTAGTATCACAATTTCTAACAAGAAACATGTAGAAAATTGATTTATTAACCACCAATGTGTTAGTACCACTATTCCTAAAACTAAAGCGTTTAATGAAAGTCTATTTAAAATTGGTCTCAAATCTATTGACCTATGACCTGACAATGTAAATCTCATGATATAAAACTTGCCTACTGTCATGTACTATGAATAACTTAGCGTATAAACAAGTTTATGGGTCTGTAGATTTAAAAAAGCTAGCGTTTAAACCAGTTTCTGTATTATTAAATTTGAATAATTTAGCGTATAAATCAGTTTATGGATTTGTAAATTTGAAAAACTTAGCGTATGAACCAGTTTATGGGTCTGTAGATTTAAAAAAGCTAGCGTTTAAACCAGTTTCTGTATTATTAAATTTGAATAATTTAGCGTATAAACCAGTTTACGGATCTGTAAATTTAAAAAACTTATAACTTATAAATCAATTATTAGATCAGAAAATTTGCTTCACTTATTTTATAACGTGAAAGTTAATCTTAATTATAGTAAAATTGAACCAAAACTTGAACACTGCTTATTTACTATTAACATTAGAGTTTATCGTATGTTTGGTGTTATATATGTTTACTAATAACATTAGAGCTTATCGTGTGTTTGGTGTTATATATATTTACTATTAACATTAGAGTTTATCGTGTGTTTGGTGTTATAGATGTTTACTATTAACATTAGAGCTTATCGTGTGTTTGGTGTTATATATATTTACTATTAACATTAAAGCTTATCGTATGTTTGGTGTTATATATATTTACTATTAACATTAGAGCTTATCGTGTGTTTGGTGTTATATATATTTACTATTAACATTAGAGCTTATCGTGTGTTTGGTGTTATATATATTTACTATTAACATTAGAGTTTATCGTGTGTTTGGTGTTATATATATTTACTATTAACATTAGAGCTTATCGTGTGTTTGGTGTTATATACTGTGATAGTTGTTCTTATTTTAGATTATTTTTTTCGTTTTGTAGCACTGTTATCAGGAACGCTTCGCAATTTTCAAGTTCACGCTTGTGATGGCACAGAGCTTGTGATCAAATGCTGGCCAAACACTGTCATCGCCATCAGTTTTGCTCTTTACGGAAGGACAGTTCCATCCCACGAGCTTTGCCCTCGAGAACAGGAAATATCCAAAGACATCTACTTGGAGACGAACGGAACGAATTGCCTAGCACCTCAGGCTTTGCGGGTAAGGATCTTTAGGGGGGGTTTCACTAAAACTTTATGCGTCCTTATCTAACGTTCCTAACGATAAATAAAGATGATAGCGCTGTTATTCTAGCGCAAATACACACAATCAACTATTTGTACTCTGTCCACTACAGGTAATTGAATCTCCAATTCCAGCATTGTAAGTTCGAAAACTTACCTCTGGTCTACCGGGGTAGGGGGGGGGGCAAATTTTAGTGACTAATCATCCTGATCTCTTTATTTTTCGAATTTTATAACCACATATATATATATATATATATATTACCAAATAATAGCACAACACGATGAAGCGATACCATTAACCCTGATGTGATGTTCTCCACCAATCAGGAGGGTCTACACGGTTCCAATAGGCAGTCGTTTTCCCGGTTCATCATACTGTTAAAACTTTCTGTTCAGCTTTAACGAAGGAGGAAACACACTTCAGAATGTTAGTTCTAGAATATACCAGATAGTATTTTGAATGGAAATATAATGACTTTAGAAATTCTTTTTTAATATGAAGATAGTTACATGTTAGAAACATTTTCTATTCCTGATGAACTGGAGTTTAGTATTGGCTTAAAAGTTTCTTGATCGCCAGAGTCACTTTAATTCAGACATTTTGTTCCTTGTTGAAACTATCTATTATGGCAGAATTCTTTTTACTTCAGAAATTCCGTCACATTCCTGATCTACACGTTTACAGAACAGGGTTTCAGATGATCTTTCAGAGCTGCTCTGAAGTATAAACGACGCGCTGTTGATCCCGCATAATCTCGTCCACATCGAGAACAAACATATCACGTATCAATAAACAACGTAGAAGCGTTAAAGTTTGTTTGTTTCTTTCTTTATCTTGAAAAAGTGGTCGGTTCTCAATACCAATTTTACGACTATATACAGGGTGTCCCAAAAGTCTGGGCCCATAAGGGGAAAAATATACAGTTTGTTTTTAATTTATCTATTATTCAGATTGCATGCCATTAACAGACATACATATATCAATTCTTGATATACTGTATTATCACAGTATTTTCTTTCCTGAAATATGTACAGCTGACACTAGAAACGTGTTTATTCAACTTTAAGAATACAATGTATATTTTCCCTATGGGTCTTGACTTCTGGATCACCCTGTACATGGAAATTTGAGGATAGTTTGATTTCAAGATTTTTTTTTTTATCTCAGCACATAACACACTTTACTCATAAATGTAAGACTGTCATAAAATGAAAGTTTGGGTAAATCGTAACTCATCTTACGAAATTAAAACTATCCAGTAATGAAGGATGAAAATTATTCTTAGCAACACGTTTTCTTATTTCTTTATGAAAACACTGCAAGCTATTGGCAATATTATAAACTCGATAAAATAATATATTTATCAAATTGATCTTATGTTTAACAGATATAAAACTGTCAACATAACTATACAATATTGTATACGTTGGTTTATAATAGAACACAATACAACAATACGTTCCTATTTCTAAATAATCACCAAAGTTATTAATATCTAAATCTCAGAAAAGACTAATTTAATCTGTTTTTTAATTTTAAGTAAACTTAATACAAGGATATTGTTTACTTAGATACTTTAAGTAAACTTAATGCAAGGCTATTCTTTACTTAGATACTTTAAGTAAACTTAATACAAGGATATTGTTTACTTAGATACTTTAAGTAAACTTAATGCAAGGCTACTGTTTACTTAGATACTTTAAGTTAACTTAATACAAGAATATTGTTTACTTAGATACTTTAAGTAAACTTAATACAAGGCTACTGTTTACTTAGATACTTTAAGTAAACTTAATGCAAGGCTATTGTTTACTTAGATACTTTAAGTAAACTTAATACAAGGATATTGTTTACTTAGATACTTTAAGTAAACTTAATGCAAGGCTATTGTTTATTTAGATACTTTAAGTAAACTTAATACAAGGATATTGTTTACTTAGATACTTTAAGTAAACTTAATGCAAGGCTATTGTTTACTTAGATACTTTAAGTAAACTTAATACAAGGATATTGTTTATTTAGATACTTTAAGAATGAAATCACATTTACCTTAAAGCTCACTAAGGTATCATCAACATACCTGTGGTATCTGACAAGTGTAAAACTTTGCACATTGTTTGTTATTTAAAACAAATACACATTGGGCTATCTGCACTGTCTACCTCAGAATTTAGCGTTGTAAGTTCGTAAACTTACCACTTTCCCACTAGGGGAACTAAATTGTACATTTATTCAGCCCTTGTCTCTCATGATAACAAGGTTGCTAGGCTAGATGCGAACTTTGAGCCGATAGCAGCGCCATCTATTTATCATAAAGACTGTTATGAAAATTAATACGACATTCATTAGTGACATAATTTAAAAACTCGGTTTCATTTTAAGTTTTGCTCTAAATACATAATCTGCTCTGATCGGAAGTGATTATTTTTTCATTTGGATCATCAACAACTGTTCTAACATGTTTTCATCTTTCATCAATCAACAACATTTTAAAACGTTTTGAAAATGGAGTGTCCATCACTCGTAAACTGAGAGTTGATGGCATTTTCTGTCAGTCTTACATAATTATGTGTTGATGAAATAAAAAATATCTTGCAATCAAAATATACATAAATTTCAGCGTTTACATCTTTCAAATCAACTTCGATGTTCCTATGTTTTTTATCGACATGTTTGTTCTCGATGTGAACGAGATTATGCGGGATGAACCACGCATCATTTAGAGCAGCGTATATAATACTAATAACTCTCCATATATCTACAAACATTCAGATCAGGACTTCTGATGAAAATGTAGTTCCAACAACTAATAAGATGTCAGAATAAAAAAAGAGAGATTGACGATTAAAAACCAGAACCATTATTGAACTCAATTCCAATGGGAGACTGTTTTTTTTCTGAAATGATTTTATGTATACCCCTATAATCAGACCTGACTGTGTTCAGGCTCGACCAAAAGAGTGACAAAGTAAAAAACGACAAAACGTACGCTTTTTCTGATAGTCAAATATTTCTAGAGTTAATAGATACGTAAGTTTATCACGAGCTATCTAACATTTAGTTCTTTGTTGATCTCCAATTCCTGCTTAACAATGGCAAGTGTGCATCAATGGGATACCCAGAACATGTCTCCTAACTCATTGGTTTGCCATGGCTATGTCTCCTAACTCACTTGGTTGCCATGGCTATGTCTCCTAACTCACTTGGGTTGCCATGGCTATGTCTCCTAACTCACTGGGTTGCCATGGCTATGTCTCCTAACTCATTGGGTTGCTAATAATATGTCTCCTAACTCACTGGGTTGCCATGGCTATGTCTCCTAACTCATTGGGTTGCTAATAATATGTCTCCTAACTCACTTGGTTGGCAAGACTATGTCTCCTAACTCATTGGGTTGCCAAGACTATGTTTCCTGACTCATTGGTTTGCCCAGAATATGTCTTTTAACTAATCTGGTTGTCCAGGGTATGTCTCATAATTAATTTGGTTGCCCAGAATATGTCTCCAAACTAATTGGGATACCCAGAAGATGTCCCCTAACTAATTGGGACGCTCACAATATGTCTTCTAACTAAATGGGATGCCCAGAATATGTCTCCTAACTAAATTTGATGCCCAGAAGATGTCTCCTAACTAATTCGGATGCTCATAATATGTTTCCTAACAAATTTGGTTGCCCCGAATATATCTCCTAACTAATTGGGACACTCACAATATGTCTTCTAACTAAATGGGATGCCCAGAACATGCCTTCTAACTATTTTGGATTGCCAAGAATACGTTTCCAAACTATTTTCCTATTACAATAAGCAAGTATCATATATATATCCCGAATATTAATTGTGTTATGTATACTTATGTAATAACACAGAATAGAATAAGAATTCCTGGTTTCGAAAACAGGTTCAAAGATATAGCAATCTGGTTTAACTTTTGTGTTTCCTCATCACCACTGATATCAGGAACTTTAAGTTATGTTAATAACCTAAATACTACACTTCCTATGAAAAACAGAAAGTTTAATTACCACGTGATAAAAATCTCGACTAAATTACGTCATAGAATCTGAAACTATCAATAGATAAATAAATAAAAACTTCACATAACTTCCAAAATTGAAGTAGTATTGCTTTTCTAAAAATGGCTTCTTTTAGAGTGGACATTAACAATAAAGAACAAATAAAGTTTTAGAAGAGACCTTGGAGATCTTTCATTTAAATAACTTGTGTTTGTTGAAATGTATATTAAGAAACAAATACAACTACAAACTAGAGGGGCACTCATGTAGCCATCATGTTGGGCCATCAAAAAAAATACGAAAATGTATCTGATTGTCCGTCGTTATCAACGGACGTGGACCATTTTTATTAGAACAATGAGGAATAACATTCTACGTGTGTCCACCAAGTTTCATCACAATTCGATCATATTTGACTGAGTTTTAGAGCAAAAATAGTGGGAAAAATTGGTCCCCGTGTTAACAGATAGGGATTTTTTGGATCTTTGTGACCTTAATGCGCCTTGAACTTTGACTCTGACCCTCCAAAAACTAATCCCTTCTAAGTTACGTTATAGAACAAATGTATACTAACTTTCGTCCAAATCCATTCCGCCGTTTTCAGAAAATCTTACTGACAAACACACACACACACACAGGGGTGAAAATATAACCTCCGTCCACAGAATGGCGGAGGTAAAAACCCAGATGATTGAATCTATCTGGAAAAACTGGCTATTTCATGTGTTATGTTTT
Source organism: Limulus polyphemus (assembly GCF_000517525.1). Lineage (NCBI taxonomy): Eukaryota > Metazoa > Arthropoda > Merostomata > Xiphosura > Limulidae > Limulus > Limulus polyphemus. The sequence goes on from NW_013667445.1 coordinate 42,147, forward strand.
GTTTTGGAAAAACTGGCTATTTCATGTGTTATGTTTTGTTCTGTACAGACGGTGGAAGAAAGGTGTCGACACCAGCGAATTTGTAGAATAAAAACAGCTCCAGAATCTTTTGGTAAAGATCCGTGTCCGGGTGTTCGGAAATATGCCGAGGTGGTATATAAGTGTAGACCAAGTAAGTTCGGAAATATGCCGAGGTGGTATATAAGTGTAGACCAAGTATGATATTTCAGTTTTGTTTTCTTCTCAAACTAACTTTTTTTTTTAATCAAAATGTGATAAACACTTTGATACATTGAATTAAATGTTATTGTGTTAAAATTAGAAACGAAACCGTTATCTCATCAATAATCGTTTCTTTAACTATTTCTAATTAATATTATTTTATTAAAACAATCTCGATACTGCTCCAGATATATGTTATATATTTTTACACTTTACTCAGAATACAAAATAGCACAAGAAAGGAGTACCGTAATGTTCGTCCTCATTCATGTGACATTAGATTGTTCTAGTCTCCAACTTCAAAGTAGTGTTCGTCTTTATTCATGTGACATTAGATTGTTCTAGTCTCCAACTTCAAAGTAGTGTTCGTCCTCATTCATGTGGCATTAGATTGTTCTAGTCTCCAACTTCAAAGTAGTGTTCGTCCTCATTCAAGTGGCATTAGATTGTTCTAGTCTCCAGCATCAAAGTAGTGTTCGTCTTTATTCATGTGACATGAGACTGTTCTAGTCTCCAACTTCAAAGTAATGATCGTTCTCATTCATGTGACATTAGATTGTTCTAGTCTCCAGCATCAAAGTAGTGTTCTTCTTTGTTCACGTGACATTAGATTGTTCTAGTCTCCAGCATCAAAGTAGTGTTCGTCTTTATTCGTGTGACATTAGATTGTTCTAGTCTCCAACTTCAAAGTAGTGTTCGTCCTCATTCATGTGACATGAGACTGTTCTAGTCTCCAACTTCAAAGTAGTGTTCTTCTTTGTTCATGTGACATGAGACTGTTCTAGTCTCCAGCATCAAAGTAGTGTTCGTTTTTACTCATGTGACATGAGACTGTTCTAGTCTCCAACTTCAAAGTAGTGTTCTTCTTTGTTCATGTGACATTAGATTGTTCTAGTCTCCAACTTCTAAGTAGTGTTTGTCTTTATTCATGTGACATTAGATTGTTCTAGTCTCCAACTTCAAAGTAGTGTTTGTCTTTATTCATGTGACATTAGATTGTTATCGTTTCCAGCATTTTTTGTTTGAGGGATGGGCAGAAGAAAGAAATGTTTCTTTCTTAATTGTTTGTCCGACATTTTAAAAATAATAGAACAAGCAAACTTAGGGGTAATCTTAACATGTACACTTGTCACCGTAAAGTTACTGATAATAAAATGTGTATGTAGCGAAAAGTTTCGTGGTTAACATAATCTTTCTTACTTTACTAGAATAATGTTTTATAAGTATCATGACTACAGAATTCCATGTTATATAATCTGTTCTCATTACGAGAAGAATCCTGAGTATCCCATACCATATACGCAGTCATTAACAACTTATTTTACAAACATGTTCAATGAGAACTGATCTAGTATCATTGTGAGTAAGTTTAAGTGGAATGAAACAGTACTTTTATCGACCAAGTTTATTCATAATGTTAAATGAACTCTATAGTCGCCAACAAGGTTTACTTTTATTCAGGAAAGCATGAAGAAACAGCACGAACAACTAACTAAACGTTATCCTGATTAGTACTATTCCATGAACCACTAACTAAACGTTATCCTGATTAGTGCTGTTCCACGAACCACTAACTAAACGTTCTCTTGATGAATATTGTTCCACGAACCATTAACTAAACGTTATCCTGATTAGTGCTGTTCCACGAACCACTAACTAAACGTTCTCTTGATGAATATTGTTCCACGAACCACGAACAAAACGTTATCCTGATTAGTGCTGTTCCACGAACCACTAACTAAACGTTATCCTGATTAGTGTTGTTCCACGAACCACTAACTAAACGTTATCTTGATGAATATTGTTCCACGAACCACTAACTAAACGTTATCCTGATTAGTACTGTTCTACGAACCACTAACTAAACGTTATCCTGATTAGTGCTGTTCCACGAACCACCAACTAAACGTTATCTTGATAAATATTGTTATATGAACCACTAACTAAACGTTATCCTGATTAGTGCTGTTCCACGAACCACTAACTAAACGTTATCCTGATTAGTGCTGTTCCACGAACCACTAACTAAAC
>NW_013667445.1:45162-46565 GCF_000517525.1 Limulus polyphemus
CTCAAAAAATCCTTATTTCTAACTTTTTTTTAAATCAAGACATAAAAAAATCCTGGCAGTTTGTATTTCAACCTCGTCATTACAAAAACAAAAAAAAAAATTGCCAAAGTTTACGAAAATATGAACACCTTCACATTGAACGATTTCTGATTTGTTAGTTGATAATCTTTTTTTTTATTTTTTTTGTCAGACAAATTGTCCACGAAGCATTCATAGTGGAACACTTGTGACTTTGTCTGATCAGATGTTAAACAAAGGCACTTGCATTTATTATTCAACCATTTTTCAGGGATAGGCAACGAATGTAGTAAATGTTTTTCTTTGAAATTAAAATAGGCTACTTTTAATCTTAAGAACTAAAATATATTTGCCCAAAAGTTTTAATAATTCGTCTGGAAACAATAAGGTTTAAGTGGATGTTTAAAAAAATCGTATTTTTAGCTTGAGATTAACGACGTTTGAGTGAATGTGTTTGTGTGTGTCCCGAAAAAGTCTTCAATTTTTTAAGTTAGGATTAATAATGGTTGAGTGTTTTTTTCGAAAAGCCTTATTTTCTAAACTGAGACTAATGGAGTTTGGGTATGTGTCTCGATTTTTTTTAATGTTTAGGTTCTTTTATCAACAAAATTGTGTGCGAGCATGAGAGACTTCAAATTGAGTGTGAGAAATCTCGACGAATCGTTATCTACTCAGCATCGTTCGGGGGAACACATCACGGCATTTACGAATGTCCACAGAAGACCGGGAAAATTGCCCCAGGTTAATTTTCAAGAAACATTAAATTACTAATAAGTATAAGTCTGTTTCATATATTCATTATTTCAAGACTTTGTAACTTATTAGACTAATTTAACAATATTAAATAATTAACAGCTGACATGACGAACGAAGTAGTAACAGAGATCTAAGGGTGAAACTCACCTACCTCATTTTTTTTGTATTTTGCTTTTGATATTATATAACAAAAGGCCTAACTTGAGAAAGCAGTAAAAGAGGCCTGGAATCTTTAGTCATCAACATCAAGTTGCGCTCGAGCACATCATTTTTATTAAAATTGTTCCACAGTGACTAGAATATATATCATTGCCACTACCTCTCGTCACCACGTACCACATTTCTTAGCCTAACTTTTCTACAAAGGTTAGGCCTAGTTGCATGTATATACTGTCGATGGTACTGCTGTGACCTATGGCTAGCGTTTTTTTTTTTGGTTGTTGTTGTTTTTAAGGAGCAATAAATAGAGTTTGCCCCTAGACCCCTGATAAATCACGTTTCATGGCCAAAGAAATGCTGAAAATCATTTACTTAGACCTGAACGGTGATAGAAAAATCTATGATCAAAACCATAAACAGTAAGCGCTCTTCACAGCAAAAAAATATGCCTATTGACGTATATCTCTAAA
>NW_013667445.1:47481-48996 GCF_000517525.1 Limulus polyphemus
ATATATATATATATATATATATATACGTGTGTATATATATATATATAGGTGAATTCAGCGTAGATGAATTTCAAAAAAAAAATCTTCGTAAGAAATCGATAATCTCGAAGCCGCGCCAAACGGAAACCAAGGTGGCGCTGGCCGCTGGGGTCATGAAATTCAAGTCCTTAGTATAAGCAAAGATTTCAAATGGTATGCGCATCTAACTATAAGACGAACTTTGTTCGTTAATATGTACAAGTATGTTGCATATTATATATATATATATATTCGTTATTTCAAAACTTCATGATTTACTAGACAGGATCGAATTAGATTCTCCAGTTGTTAGACTAGTATTAGCATTATACACTAAAATCGGCCTAGTTTAATCCCGGTAGGTTATCTCATAAGCCTAAATTCTTATACGATTGACATATATAGTATGATTGTTTTTTACTTATTGCTGTATGTACTACTTGTGCGTCATATATATTTGTATGTTGTAAGTATCAGTGCACTCACTGCAACAATATTTTGTTTATTGAATTACTCATTATTAAGAACAAACTTTTGGTTTAATTCGGCGATAATTGAAACATAACACCAAAAGGGTGGTGTTTTTTGTAAAACAGGAAACTAAACTTAACAACTTTCTCGTCAACGACGAAGCATATAAAGTTGAAATAGTTTCAACTAACTAGTACATAGTACTGATAAAACTAGGGGATTATAGAGATGAAACGATTCAAACTATTAGTAAAATTCACAAGAAGATCATAAAGTTGAAATAGTTTCAACTATTAGTAAAGTTTACAAGAAGACCATAGAGATCAAATAGTTTATTTTTATTCGAACGTTTTACCGAATGATTATAGAGATGAAATATTAGATATTTCTGTATTGAGAATAAGGAAGTAACAATAGTTGTAGATTTTAGTTACTGAGAATAAGACGTTACTCCTGTTGTCATGCATTTATGTTCTGAGAATAAGGCGCTATCCATGTTGTTACATATTTATTACTAATCATGTTGCTATATACACAGCGTGGTCACAAGTAAATAGACACCACCTTTTCAGAAAAAAAAGATTTTTTTCAGTTATATTCACATGAATTGATATATTTATAATTTAATTAATATCTAGTAGATCTTCCTTTCGCTTCGTGGAGTTCGTTGATCATTTGGGGCATCGTGAGAATCATCTCGTCAATTTTAAATTGTGGGATTTTCGTCCACTCTTGCTTCAAAACTTGGAATAGATCGCTCTTCGAAGTTGGTTTTTTTGGTTGTTTCTTGACTTGCCGGTCGAGTATGGCCCAGAGGTTTTCGATGGAGTTCATGTCAGGAGAATGGCTCGGCCAGGGCAACTTCTGGATACCATTTTCTTCCTGACACTTTTGGGTGTTTCTAGTAGTGTGACACGGTGCTCCATCTTCCTGGAACAACGTTGTGTTCTTGTCCACGACACCCGAGGAATAAAGTGGCAAGAGTCCTTCCTCCAATATTTCGACGTATTTCGCAAAATTTATGTT
>NW_013667445.1:49873-51251 GCF_000517525.1 Limulus polyphemus
GACTGTCGAAAGCGGGATTCCTCAGTTCTGCGAAATTTGCCGCTAACTTATTCCACCATCTGCTTGACCAACTATCCTTCCTCTAACAAAATCTGACAATTCGAGAGAACCTTGAGTTCTAGGCATGTTGTAGCACAAGATAATTAGTGTGCGGACCATTTTCATTTATATAGTGCTCTGTGTACACAAATTAGTTAGCATAAATCAGTTAAATGACGAAAAATTAGGTGTCTATTTACTTATGACCACTCAGTGTATATTCATGTACTTATAATAAGGAGTTAGTCAGGTTGCTATATATTTATATACATTTACTTATCTACTGAGAATAAGGAACTAGACATGACTTTATTGTATATTAGATTGCCAAGGTAGCTACACGACAGAGACTGTAATGCAAGGCTGTCTAGGAAGACGAAGGTGTTCTATCCTCGCTTCTGTTCAGACATTCGGCAAACCTGGTTGTCCGGCAGGTACCCGCCATTACCTTAAGGTTGTTTACACTTGCGGTAAGTAGCTTTTATTTATTATTTATCGAAGTTCCTTTAGTCCAGGTCGTGATTTGTTTCAAAATGAATAATTTCTTGTTGTTATTTTATGTAATTAACAATTTGACGTCTCACTTAAAATTTGATTCGCGTTAAAAGAAAAGAATGAAAAGACAGAGAGTTTTGTTACATACTTGAAATATCAAGACGATGGCTCTACAACTCTGTTTTCTGAACAAGTAGAAGACAAGTTAAAGCCACAAAAAGTTTCTCTTTTTATTTATTCAGTTTCTAAAGAAATACTTCGGAAGTTGGACACTGATGGACAAAAGAACACCGAAATCGACAAAACAGATTACTTTGTGGAAAAACCGAGATTTGTAGCGCCACCTGTAGGTCAGAATAGAACTAGATGGAAAGGAAGCCTAGAATATACCATTACTGTCGGCAAAAGCACAACAACTACAAAACACAAGACAGGTAAGATCGTTAAGTTCAATGGGAGTTATATTAATATCATGTACTTGTTTATATTACGGTTATTCTGATAAATATTTACAACAGCAACAAAATTCTATTCTAAAACAAGCATTCTATGATTTTTTTACAATATATTAAATACTTTCTAATCCCACATTCATTTCGTGATTTTTATGTTAATGTACCAGATTCTTCTGATAACGGAGATATAAATTATTTGTCAGTATTTATCATCTATAGAACAGTAGCAGTAGCTTTCAGAAATCATCCACCAGGAAATTACACTGATTGTCAGAAATTATCTACCAGTAAATTACACTGATTGTCAGAAATTATCTACCAGTAAATTACACTGATTGTCAGAAATTATCTACCAGTAAATTACACTGATTGTCAGAAATTATCTACCA
>NW_013667445.1:52163-59782 GCF_000517525.1 Limulus polyphemus
TTGTCAGAAATTATCTACCGTCCTGGTGAACGATTTCTGACAACAACCGTTATGTCCTGGTGAACGATTACTGACAACAACCGTTATGGCCGGGTGAACGATTTCTGACAACAACCGTTATGTCCTGGTGAACGATTTCTGACAACTAACGTTATTTACTATAACGGTTGTTGTAGGAAATTGCATACGAGTGGTGGTGTTTAAGATAAGACACTTGAGAGAATGGTTTTACTAGGTAATAAGTGAACGTCTGTGGAAGCTGATACAAGAATATATCAAAGGTAGCTTCCAAGAATTCGTTTGTTAAGTTACGTTCTTTAACTTGTGTCAATGATCTTAAACTACTACGCTCTAATACTGTTTGTTAGTAGGAGAAAAATTATGGATGCCGCAGTTTGCAGATACGATACATTTTATTTATTTAGTTTCAAAATCCTCAAATACCGATTTATCTCTCGTGTCAGTTTGTAGTTAATATAATTTCGGGTTTTGTATATAATACACACATATTCATAGATTTACACACGTGTGTATTACACGTGAAAACACTTGAAGGGTGTTGATGGAAAAACCATAATATGAAATAATGTATATCTAATCGGCTACAAAACAAAAAAAAAAGTTTAGTTCCTTCATTCAATTTTTATGACATTTAATTCGACATTGTGGCAAACATCGGTAGGAGGACACAGAGAAGATAATGAGCTAGAATATTCCAGAAGTTTGATACATGAGCTGCTTATCATCCCTTTCCTTCAAGTGAAACAAGCTTCGTTACTCGGTCATTCTATGTGTAAACTTTTCAAGTATGTTGGGGTTTTTTGGTCGCTTATGATAAATATTGTTTTTAATTTATTGTAACACACACATACATAGATCTATACAATGGATTATAGCATACGTACTATATATGAATATGTGATATATATATATATATATAATTTCATTCCAACTTTCAGTTGTTGACCAGCCAGTTGTTCAAGGTGGCGAGAATATGGACGGAGATGACACTACTAGTAACTGCACTGTTATTGAAGGGGACCAAAAGGTTGTGGGCTTCCTTACCGAGTGGATTGCGGCATACAAGTTCTTAAAAGGTGGGGAGTTGATATTTAAAATAAAGTTCTGTCTGATATTAAAGTAGGCTTAGTAAAGTTGGGATTTAGCCAGCTCTCTGGGCTGTTATAAACTTTTTAGGAAGTTACTTTTCAATCATTCTGTCAGTTTCATAAAAATAGAAACTATCCAAATAGTTTAAGATGCATGACTTTTCTTACAAAATCCTTGACTATAATTTCCTCATCTACTTCCTCTCTAGTAGTTTTTCATTAATTTGACCAATTCAAAAGTGATTATAATTTCCTCGCCTACTTCCTGTCTAGTAGTTTTTATTAATATGTCTAACTCAAAACTGATTATAATTTCCTCGTGTACTTCCTATCTAGTAGTTTTAATTAACTTGACCAACTCAAAACTGATTATAATTTCCTCGTTTACTTCCTGTCTAGTAGTTTTAATTAACTTGACCAACTCAAAACTGATAATTTCCTCGTTCACTTCCTGTCTAGTAGTTTTAATTAATTTCACCAACTAAAAACTGATTATAATTTCCACGTGTACTTCCTATCTAGTAGTTTTAATTAACTTGACCAACTCAAAACTGATTATAATTTCCTCGTTCACTTCCTGTCTAGTAGTTTTCGTTAATTTCACCAACTCAAAACTGATTATAATTTCCTCGCCTACTTCCTGTCTAGTAGTTTTTATTAATATGTCTAACTCAAAACTGATTATAATTTCCTCGTTCATGTCCTGTCTAGTAGTTTTAATAAACTTGACCAACTCAAAACTGATTATAATTTCCTCGTTCACTTCCTGTCTAGTAGTTTTCGTTAATTTCACCAACTCAAACTGATTATAATTTCCTCGTTCACTTCCTGTCTAGTAGTTTTAATTAACTTGACCGACTCAAAACTGATTATAATTTCCTCGTTTACTTCCTGTCTAGTAGTTTTAATTAACTTGACCAACTTAAAACTGATTATAATTTCCTCGTTCATTTCCGGTCTGGTAGTTTTAATTAACTTGACCAACTCAAAACTGAGAATTTCCTCGTTCACTTCCTGTCTAGTAGTTTTAATTAATTTCACCAACTCAAAACTGATTATAATTTCCTCGTTCACTTCCTGTCTAGTAGTTTTCGTTAATTTCACCAACTCAAAGCTGATTATAATTTCCTCGTTCATTTACTGTCTAGTAGTTTTAATAAACTTGACCAACTCAAAACTGATTATAATTTCCTCGTTTACTTCCTGTCTAGTAGTTTTAATTAACTTGACCAACTCAAAACTGATTATAATTTCCTCGTTCACTTCCTGTCTAGTAGTTTTCATTAATTTGACCAACTCAAAACTCATTATAATTTCCTCGTCTACTTCCTGTCTGGTAATTTTTCCATTACACAACCAACTCAAATGTCACTGCTTCCAGTACTTAACAAAATGCAGAGACGGAAATAGTTGTTAACTCACTTTCTTTTTAAAAATGTATTTCATGTGTGGTTTTCTGGCTTCTCTTTGCTTTTACAGGACAATCGAACCATGACAGTTCTCCTAAATGGTTAGACAAAACTTATTTTTTAGTAGACTTCTTTTGTGTGATCTGTAGTTTGTTGTTCTAAATTTCGTAAACCAATAAGAGAAGAGAAGCATTCATAATGAAACATGAAAAGTAAATAAATGTTATTTGTACAAATTTTATTAATAGAACTGAATTATGAACCAAAATCATCCAAGTGTTTATAACTAGCATTCTCACCACAAGATGGCGCGTTTTACCAGCATGTTTTACTCCTAACAGTTGATTTATTTGCTTTGTTGATATTACCTTGTTTTAATCTTTCAACAAAAAATACCCACATTCGTATTTAGCTTGCTGTTTTGTTTTTGTTTTTATCTTCTACCTTTATTCTATATTCAATACTATCTTAATGTGTTACTTTTTCTTCTACCTTTATTCTATATTCTATACTATCTTAATGTGTTACTTTTTCTTCTACCTTTATTCTATATTCTATACTATTTTAATGTGTTACTTTTTCTTCTACCTTTATTGTATATTCTATACTATCTTAATGTGTTACTTTTTCTTCTACCTTTATTCTATATTCTATACTATCTTAATATGTTACTTTTTCTTCTACCTTTATTATATATTCTATACTATCTTAATGTGTTACTTTTTCTTCTACCTTTATTCTATATTCTACACTCTGTTAATTTACTCTTCTTTCACAGAAAACAAAGAAAAGTGTATTCTTTACCTGACGCTCAGTCTCGGTGCCGGATTGGTCGTCTTCTTCCTGGTTCTATCTATCCGATTATATGCTCAAAAGAAAAAAGAAAGGAAGAAAGCCAACTTAAACATCAGCGAACCCCTTCCCACGTCATTTGACGAATATATTTCTGACCTAGAACATTTAGATAATACTGATAGACCGGGTGTAGAAGCACGGCGCGAAAGTAGGTCTACAATGAGAAGACAAGACAGTGACACATATCCAAGAGCTCCCATGTCTCAGAACATGAACAATTATTACTACAGTTAGTTCTTTATGAGAAGTAGCCATATTTATATTGGACGTATGTATGTAACGAATCACGTATCTGTTACTGTAAACGAGGCTTATTCTACTCCGTATAACGACTTTAAAACCAACTATTTTAGTGTCGGGCAGCAACCATATAGGACCAGCGTGTTCGGTGACAGAGATTCGAACTTGTGACCCTCGGAATGCGAGTCGAGCTCCTCTAACCACCAGGCCATACCAGGTCCCCTCTGTAAACGAGGCTGTATATTTATATTGTTTAATCCCAGGCCCTGATTACCAAAACTCGTGATATTTTCTATTGTCATTAGGGCGACTAATGGAGTCTTGCCAATGTGTGAAATCTCCCTTTTAAGGATGTCAGTGCAACATCAATATTGATTTGTATAACAAAAATATTCCTTTATAATTAAAGTCGAAATAAATGAACTGATAGCATTTACTTTCTGGTGTGACATAACTGCATATGCTTCTGTGATGATTTGTAAAATTTCTGCAGGTGTTGATACTGACTGGAGACAAAAAAGAAACCAGGCCACAACACAGATTTTTGATGTTTGTTTCAGAGTTACAGAGAAGTGATTCAAAGCTTCGGTCTTGCTCAGGGTTACAGAGGGTTCATTCAAAGCTTTGGACTTGTTCATGGTTACAGGGGGTTCATTCAAAGCTTTGGACTTGCTCAGAATTACAGAGAAATGACCCAAAGGTTTGGTTACAAAGAGGTGATTCAATACTTTGTTACAGAGTGGTTAATCAAAGCTTTTGCCTTACTCTAGGTTACAGAGTAGTCATCCACAGCTATGTTTACAAGAGCGGTGATTCAATACTTTAGCCTTTAGGGTTACTGAGAAGTAGCCCATAACTCTGGTTACGGAGAGGTGGTTCAAAGTTTCAATCGGAGTTACAGAGAAACAGCTCGAAACTTTGTCCTTGTTAAGGATTCCAGTGAAGTGTCTGAAAGCAAGAGAAGTCAAGCCTTTAATTTACTTGTTTTACCAAATGAAGTTTAGGGTCGATTCTAAAGAAGCACCGATACTTGCTTTGACCAATCACCGTACAACATTTGGTAAATGAATCAATCAGAAGAACATCACACTGACGTAAAATGGTAAATCTTCGGGGTATAAATTTCTTGCTTTTATAATATCAACATGTGTGTGTGTGTGTGTGTTTGTGACGACAGGGTCCACCATCTTGTCTTTTATTATTATCACTATTATTATTATCGAATCTACTTTTGATTCTGTACTTTAAAAATTTCATCTCTCCAACAAACATGTAGATTATTAAATCTAATGTGTTTCAAGCTGATTTTTGGTTACCAAGTATAATACTGTTAGGAACAATAGTTCCACTTTTCCAAGCTGCAAAGCATGGTTATAATTAATCATACTTGTCATAAGACATTACCGCTAGGCCTATTATATTTTTGAACTTTGCATTCTTTACGTAGCCCCTTAGAAATTTTCAAGAATTAGACTATAATAACAGCATTCCAACCACACTATGTTTGTATATCCATTGTCGATGACACTTTTCGCTCAACCCAGAGCTCATCAGACACAACAAACACAATAATGGTAGGAACACTGTTTTAGAGTAACATTTTTTATGGTGTGAACACATTTTCCAAGCATGATTATAGACTCTTCTAATTCTTGAAAATCCCTGAAATGTTAGATAAAAGTTAAAGAATATAATATACACAGTTGTTCAAACTTCTACCAGATGGCGTTGAGCAGAAACATGTTTACCCGACCAGAGTACTGATATTCACAGGTAGGTATATATGAAATATAAAATTAGCTAAAAACTATGATAGATCTCCATTAAAAAGTAGGTATGCGTAAATATCTACAAGACATAGATGATCATCTAATTGTATTTAAAACGCATTAATTTAATTACAAAACAATTATACTTGGAATAATTGTACACTAATGAAACGTCTGATCAGGCGATATGCCCTTGAGTCAATTAGACTTCCCTAAGTACGAGCCAAACGCCTTGCTGTTCTAGAACTAAGTGGATGATTTTTAAGCGATATAAATATAATGCATTCAAATATACCTTGTATAACATCATTATATGCATCCTCCGAGTTTATGATGTAGAAAGCATAGCGTCATATACATACATATCAGTTTGACGTATCTCTCACTTTTTCAACTTTATTAGAAGCACGATTTGTAGTTCAAAATGAAAACTAGCTTAGTCTATATCCACAAATAATGGCTTTTATAACTCTTGAAGATATTAGTGGTGTGATTTTAATTCGGCTTGTATCTTTAGCTTTACAAGGCCTATTATATGAGCTAAGCCTAACGTATTCAGGCAATTAAGCCTATTCTAAAAAAAGGAGATTACTATAACTAATATCAATTAACATTTAGTAGTCTTTAAGCCAAGTCCGTTTTCAGAATCTTATTTCTTTCCGGTAAGCAATAAAATTAAATTTAGAAAACATTTTATAAATCATTAACAAGTACTCTATTTTAAACATATTTCTCTTGGCTCGTTACGTATATAGATCTGATGCATATATATATATACTTACTTACATTTAACAACCTCTGCAAGCAATTCTTAAATAAAAGAATTCTGCTTTTAAGCAAAAAAGAATGTGGAAATTAGTCCACTTTCAAAACATATCAGAAATCGAGATTTTCTTCGGGTACTTGTTTTTTCCTCACAGAAGAAAAGACAAGTATTTGTTATTAGTGTTAGATTAACTTTTCCAAAATTATCCGTCAACAATCATATCATCTTTTAACTGTTTGTGCCGTCTTAAAATTTTAAACGAACATATAGCAAAATGATATCAGCGAATGTATGTTTGGATATATATACAAGTTTTATTAAAAATAACTCTTTCGGAATGAAAAAATTAGTACTGAATGAGATAAAATATGAAGGCGCAAAAGCTAGAGAGATATTTAGTGTATGACAAGCTTTATCGGGAATTATTGCTGTCATTAATGTTCTTTGTTCGTGATAGTTTTAAATAATAAAATACAATAATGACGACTTTTATCCATACTTTCCTTAAGTTAAGCCTGATTCAAAATTTTAAGTAGTTGGGTCTTTTAGCGCAATGGTCAACACTGGGCTATCTCAGTTCTGTCCACCGCGGGGAATCGGATTCCAGATTTTACAAGTCCGCAGACTTACCGCTAAGCCACTAGGGGGCAAATTTTTATGAAAGAAAAATAGCTTATAGACACGCACGTAAACTTCTAACTGTATTAATGCATATCAAAAATAAAGGTAATTATTTGATTATTTATACAGAAGGTGAAGCTGGAAAATAAATTGACACGAGTGTCTGTGAATATCTGAATGCCACCAGAGGTCATCAAGTAACTTACAAAATATAATTATATAATGTTTTTGTTTTGTAAACATTTAAACTGTTTATGAATCAGTTTTTTGTTCTTTTTTTTATAATTTCGATGGTTTTTAATTTTTCTCTGTATTAGAACAGCTGTTTCTTTATATATGTGCGTGTGTGAAATCCAGTTATGCAGTATAGATTATTATCTGTGTAAATACTTGAAAATAAATGGTTTATCTTATTAATTTTCGTTTGTGTTTTTCATTAAAAATGATATTTCAACATGTTACGCTGTACATTTTCAAGCAACAATAAAACATGAACTGAATTTTGACACGAATTTGAACTGTTAACAATTAATTGTTTTCATTTGATTAATTCATTTCACGATCCCACGAGACTCGATTACTGTCAAATTATAAACTCGTTTCTTTTCCTACTGATTTACTACATTCATATGTAGGTTACAATTAAACACCTCTGTATCTTTAGACACACACACACACACACACACATATATATATATATATATGACACCGGACAATCTTGTCGTATTCGACACATCTGTAGATTTAGATATACATATGCTTTACAGGAGACGTCTGTATCGTTAAATATACAAATATGTCATACCAGAGACATCTGTATCTTTAGATACACACATATGTCATACCGGAG
>NW_013667445.1:59867-64347 GCF_000517525.1 Limulus polyphemus
TACCGGAGACATCTGTATCTTTGGATACGCACGCATGTATGTCATACTGGAGACATCTGTATCTTTAGATACACACGTATGTCATACCGGAGACATCTGTATCTTTAGATACACACGTATGTCATACCGGAAACATCTGTATCTTTAGATACACATGTATGTCATACTGGAGACATCTGTATCTTTAGATACACACGCATGTCATACTGGAGACATCTGTATCTTTAGATACACACGCATGTCAAACGAGAGATATCTGTATCTTTGGATACACATGTATGTCATACCGGAGACATCTGTATCTTTAGATACACATGTATGTCATACCGGAGACACCTACATCTTTATATACACACATGTATGTCATACCGGAGAAATTTGCATCTTTAGATACACATGTAAGTCATACCGGAGACACCTACATCTTTATATACACATGTATGTCATACCGGAGACACCTACGTCTTTAGATACACATGTACGTCATACCGGTACACCTACATCTTTATATACATACGTATGTCATACCGGAGACACCTAAGTCTTTATATACACATGTAAGTCATACCGGAGAAATTTGCATCTTTAGATACACATGTAAGTCATACCGGAGACACCTACATCTTTATATACACATGTATGTCATACTGGAGACACCTACGTCTTTAGATACACATGTAAGTCATACCGGATACACCTACATCTTTATATACATACGTATGTCATACCGGAGACACCTACGTCTTTAGATACACACGTTTGTCATTAACCTAAGCTGTGACACTTAAACAGTTAAATTTCTCTTTGAAAGTTTTGCTGATTACTTCTATAAGAAGTGTACAAAAAGTTATTAAATATGTAGTTTCAGTTATAATTTAGTTAACGGTCTAAGGAATATTGTGTTGGGACCAAGATTAATGTTCTTGGTGGAAACAGCAATCGTTTTTATAGTTAAAATATTTCAAAATACGGATTACCAAACACATTAATGACATTACTTTTGTTTATTGTTGCTACACAGTGGACTATCTGTACTCCAACACAGGTATGAAACCCGATTTTCGGTGTTATAACCCCTCAATTTTACCACTGAGCCAACAGGGAAGAGGAGGGTAATGATATTATTATCGTAGTGTCAAACAACTAGTAATGATAGCCTGGCTCCTGAAATATGGTGACAAACAACTAGTAATGATAGCCTGGCTCCTGAAATGTGGTGACAAACAACTAGTAATGATAGCCTGGTTCCTGAAATATGGTGACAAACAACTAGTAATGATAGCCTGGTTCCTGAAATATGGTGACAAACAACTAGTAATGATAGCCTGGCACCAGAATTATGGTGACAAACAACTAGTAATGATAGCCTAGTACCAGAAACAAGGTAACAATCAACTGGTAATGATAGCCTAGTACCAGAAACATGGTGACAAACAATTAGTAATGATAGCCTAGTACCAGAAACATGGTGACAAACAATTAGTAATGATAGCCTAGTACCAGAAACATGGTGACAAACAATTAGTAATGATAGTCTAGTACCAGAAACATGGTGACAAAGAATTAGTAATGATAGCCTAGTACCAGAAACATGGTGACAAACAAATAGTATTGGTAGCCTAGTACCCATTACTAGTTGATTGTTATCATGTTTCTGGTACTAGCCTATCATTACTAGTTGTTTGTCACCATGTTTCTGGTACTAGGCTATCATTACTAGTTGTTTGTCACCATGTTTCTGGTACTAGGATATCATTACTAGTTGTTTGTCACCATGTTTCAGGTACTAGGCTATCATTACTAATTGTTTATCACCATGTTTCTGGTACTAGGATATCATTACTAGTTGTTTGTCACCATGTTTCTGGTACTAGGATATCATTACTAGTTGTTTGTCACCATGTTTCAGGTACTAGGCTATCATTACTAATTGTTTGTCACCATGTTTCTGGTACTAGTCTATCATTACTAGGTGTTTGTTACCTTGTTTCTGGTACTAGCCTATCATTACTAGTTGTTTGTCACCATGTTTCTGGTACTAGGCTATCATTACTAATTGTTTGTCACCATGTTTCTGGTACTAGGCTATCATTACTAGTTGATTGTTATCATGTTTTGTTTGTTACCTTGTTTCTGGTACTAGGCTATAACTAGTAATGATAGCCTAGTACCAGAAACATGGTGACAAACAAATAGTAATCATAGCCTAGTACCAGAAACATGGTAACAAACAAATAGTAATCATAGCCTAGAACCAGAAACATAGTGACAAACAACCAGTAATGATAGCCTGGCACCAGTTACATAGCAACAAACAACTAGTAAGGATAGCCTGGCGCCAGAAGCACAGTGGCAAACAACTAGTAAGGATAGCCTGGCACCAGAAACATGGTGGCAAACAACTAGTAATGATAGTCTGGCACCAGAAGCATGGTAGCAGACAACTAGTAAGTAACGCCTGGCACCAGAAACATGGTGACAAACAGCTATTAATGACAGCCTGGTACCAGAAGCATAGTGACAAACAACTAATAGTGATAGCCTGGAACTAAAAACACAGTGACAAACAACTAGTAGTGATAGCCTGGCACCATAAACATAGTGACAAACAACTAGTAGTGATAGCCTGGCACGAGAAACATAGTGATAAACAACTAATAGTGATAGTCTAGTACCATAAACATAGTGACAAACAACTAGTAATGATAGTCTAGTACCATAAACATAGTGACAAACAACTAGTAGTGATAGCCTGGAACTACAAACATAGTGACAAACAACTAGTAGTGATAGCCTGGCACCATAAACATAGTGACAAACATCTAATAGTGATAACCTGGCACCATAAACATAGTGACAAACAACTAGTAAGGATAGCCTTGCACTAGAAAGATAGCAACAAACAACCGGTAATGATAGCCTGGCACAAGCTACATTATGACAAACAACTATTAATGATAGTCTGGCACCAGCTACATAGTGAGAAACAACTAGCAATGATAACCTGGCACCACACACATAGTGACAAAGAACTACTACTTATAGCCTGGTACCAGCAATATAGTGACAAAGAACTACTACTTATAGCCTGGTACCAGCAATATAGTGACAAAGAACTACTACTTATAGCCTGGTTAGTAGTTCTTTGTCACTATATTGCTGGTGTCACTATATTGCTGGTACCAGGCTATAAGAAAGAACTGGTAAGGTTTTAGTATTTCTCCACGAGAACACGTTTCAGTAAAAATGTAAAATCACCAATATTTAGATCACTCAATAAAATCCATGTTTAATGATGAAACTTGTTTATGTTCTTTGATTCTACATGTTTTTTTTCCTTTTCTGAAATCGATATGATTATAAATAACCTAGAATCGTTATTGTGAGTAATTTGGAAATATTGAATCGTAAAGAAAAATTGATAATTGCTCATGACTGGAACGAATTTTATAACTTTCAGCACTAGTTTTGTACAACTATTATTAAGTCTTAAACCTAAATATAAAAAGTTGGATACAATTAAATAGTTCAACAGTGACATTTCTCACTTATCATTTGAAAAATGCGAAATGACGATATATGTTAAACTTAACTAAAATATTAAGTACGTGATAGTAAAGTAAACTAGCATTGGAATCGTAATTAAACGTTTTTTTTTAGGTTTTGTACTGACTGTGTGAAGTTGAAGCTTTGCATGGCTTACATTTATTAATTTTAATAAACCTACTGTATTTGTATTATAAAATACGTTACAAGGGTATTTTTCGTATTCAATATTTGAGTATTTATAGTGAGGATTTTCAAAAAGCATGAAATCTGACCAGGTTATCATATTTTTCCATCAAGAATTGCTATACTACAGTAGATTATCTTATTATTCTATAAAATATTACCTGTCAAAGCTATACTGCAGCAAAAGGTTCTACCAGGGGTTTTAACCCGGGGCTGATAGGTGATAATAAAAAAATTTATATCAGTCTTTTTCTTGATTTGTTCAGTGTAAGATGACTCCTGGGATAAAAAATATTTACAAAGGCATTTCTCAAGGTAAAAAAAATGCACTAAAAAGTTATCCAGTGTCGACTATCTATGACTTTTTCGTCTTTATTAGTCAAATGTTCTTTTCAGAATATGAAATTAAATTAAATATATATATACAACCAACTACTATATAATTGTACAATTAGTTTTTTTGTCACAGGCTAGTTTTGTCAGTAAGGCTATGGACTCTCAATACAACCAACTACTATATAATTGTACAATCAGTTTTTTGTTACGGCTAGTTTTGTCAGTAAGGCTATGGACTCTCAATACAACCAACTACTATATAAATGTACAATTAGTCTTTTGTGTCACGGCTAGTTTTGTCAGTAAGGCTATGGACTCTCAATGCAACCAACTACTATATAATTGTACAATTAGTTTTTTTTTTCACGGCTAGTTTTGTCAGTAAGGCTATGGACTCTCAATGCAACCAACT
>NW_013667445.1:64959-65687 GCF_000517525.1 Limulus polyphemus
AAACAAATAGTAATCATAGCCTAGTACCAGAAACATGGTGACAAACAAATAGTAATCATAGCCTAGTACCAGAAACATGGTGACAAACAAATAGTAATGTTAGCCTAGTACCAGAAACATGATAACAAACAACCAGTAATGATAGCGTAGTATCAGAAACATGGTGACAAACAATTAGTAATGATAGCCTAGTACCAGAAACATGATAACAAACAACCAGTAATGATAGCGTAGTATCAGAAACATGGTGACAAACAATTAGTAATGATAGCCTAGTACCAGAAACATGATAACAAACAACTAGTAATGATAGCCTAGTACCAGAAACATGGTGACAAACAAATAGTAATGATAGGCTAGTACCAGAAACATGGTGACAAACAAATAGTAATGTTAGCCTAGTACCAGAAACATGGTGACAAACAATTAGTAATGATAGCCTAGTACCAGAAACATGATAACAAACAACTAGTAATGATAGCCTAGTACCAGAAACATGGTCACAAACAAATAGTAATGATAGGCTAGTACCAGAAACATGGTGACAAACAAATAGTAATGATAGCCTAGTACCAGAAACATGGTGACAAACAACTAGTAATGATAGGCTAGTACCAGAAACATGATAACAATCAACTAGTAATGATAGCCTAGTACCAGAAACATGGTGACAAACAAATAATAATGATAGCCTAGTACCAGAAACATGGTGACAAACAAATAGTATT
>NW_013667445.1:66351-76071 GCF_000517525.1 Limulus polyphemus
CAATTAGTGTTTTTTGTCATGGCTAGTTTTGTCAGTAAGGCTATGGACTCTCAATACAGCCAACTACTATATAATTGTACAATTAGTGTTTTTTGTCATGGCTAGTTTTGTCAGTAAGGCTATGGACTCTCAATACAGCCAACTACTATATAATTGTACAATTAGTGTTTTTTGTCATGGCTAGTTTTGTCAGTAAGGCTATGGACTCTCAATACAGCCAACTACTATATAATTGTACAATTAGTTTTTTGTCACAGCTAGTTTTGTCAGTAAGGCTATGGACTCTCAATACAGCCAACTACTATATAATTGTACAATTAGTATTTTTTGTCATGGCTAGTTTTGTCAGTAAGGCTATGGACTCTCTAGTGTACCCAAAAGGTGATTATCTCTTAACATTCACGTTCACTTATTGATTTACCAGTTATTGTAAAAGTAAGCCTAACTCATTTGTAGGTCGTAAGTAAGGTATCTTCAGGAAAATATGACCAGTGATGTCTTTCACGTGTTCAGCTGTTCTCACCAAAATTCATAATAACTACAACGGATAGTAACTGCCCTCCTACTTTGGAATACTGGGAAACAACTTAGAATGCTCTCACAACATAATACATATTTTCAACTTCAATGCAGCAATTTTCAACTTTTTCAAAACGTACTGGGTTATAGTAGTCACCAAGCTAATTTAATGTTAATTTTTATGGTTTTAGCTGTCACCACAATACTGATGCCAGAGATTTGTACGTCTTTTATAAACTATAAATACAGATAATAAAAAAATAAATGTAACAGATTAGTTAAGGAGGCTGAAAATAATGTTCTCAAGAAAACAAACGTCATTGTTTTTCAAATTATATCTTTTATCAAACATGTGCATTAAGTGTAGTTAAAGTCTTAGGATCACTTAAAAAATACTTAACTAATGGAAAATAAATGTGAATAATTTTGTTGTCTCCTTTATTTGCTAAGTGCAAAAAGAATTTCTTCTTATAAAATGCATTCCTATAAAACTTTTTACCAGGACTGTATAAATATCATAAATGAGTGTTATTTATCACTGAATTAATGGATGTTATGTGATTAAATAGGGTTAATTCGCTAGCCCTGTTGGAAAAATATACAGTACATATTTTGTTGTAATTTTACTGAAGGGTTTGAACTTCGACTTTTGTCAAAAACAAAACAAATGAAGTGGAGAATGTATACTGTACATTTATTTGTGATTTTTCATCAAACATATACATAGTATAAAGCTTTTGTACGCGTTCATACCAATATCAAAGGACTAAAGAGGAAAAGGTCATGCTTGACTCTGAAATTTCTAAGCAAAGAATGTAATCACTCCCACGTGATTTTTTAGGGTGGAGAGAGAGAGAGAGAATGAACATGAGGCGATCATTTGTTCCAAACAAGTCATTAAATCCGATCCCTGCTTCTGAACCTTACATACATAAACATACGTACACAAAAAATGCTACACATGTACAGAGCAATTGTGAGCAGGTTTTTTCACGAATATACCTAAATAATTTCTGCCCACAATCCCAGTCATCAAATTAACTAATTGTTGTTGCAGACTTCTGGAAATTACTTTCTTCACAAGTATTGTTTAACTGGTCTTTGTAAATCGAAGTCACTGAATAAGATACAAGCAATGCTTTAAATATGAGGCAAAAAAAAACTGTGTGGGTTATTTTATACCAGAGTAAAATCTACTTTAAAATTACAGTGAACAATGATGTCTTTCTGCCATAATAAGTATCACCTTCACTACTTCCGTTTCTAAAAGGTATCATCAGAGACCAAGTCATTATCTTTATGCTGTTATCGAAATAGATAATTCATTGTGCCACTGAACAAACGTCTATCAATAACTGTTCTGCACATGAGATTGCCTACGATATATAGTAATACAACTCTTTTTTTTTTTTAACGAATGTATACATACAAGAACCAGTGCAAAATAAAAATATCTAGCAATAAATACAAGTGGCTTATGCACCTCCACAACCAAATAATGGCTTCAGGATGCAGGTTTGAGCCTTTACGATCTCTACACCTTGGCATTTCCATGTTTAATTGTCTGGAAGGGGCCAGCTTAAGAATTCTGCTACACAGTATTCTGTTTTAAGGTGGTTTTTGGCCCCAGACCACAGAATCATTGCACCAGTCAGGAAGAGATGTGGCTGAAAAAAGTCTCATGGTGAAATTTGAAAACAAAGCTCCTAGAAAGTTTCACTACAAAACTGTTGAACCTACAGAGTTTGTGTCACTACTTGTTTCACAGTTCTGTGAACATTCATATAATACATCAGCAATAATTGATGCAACCCCCTGGTCTAGTATCTGGGACATCACCAAATTTAAGAGCCGCTGCTGATGTTGCACAAAGAGACGCTGGTTTTCTGGCACATGAGAGAGGCAACGTAATGTGAAGGCTGCACGACGCACCTTCTCTAAGGTTGTTCCCATAAGTTCTGGATTTTCACGTAAGGCATTAACGCCCTGGATGTTGGCAACCTGAAGAGCACTCTGTTCTGCTTGTTCTACAAATATCAATAGGTTGGAGATGCAACAGCTTTGTAAAGCAATAGCCTTTGCAATACTGTCATCAGCTTGAGCAAAGCTCGAAAGAATTACCAAAGAAAATTCCCGCAACACCTGGTCCTTGTTACGATTGAGCGACTGGGCTAAAAATGAGAACAGTTTCTCAATTCGACTCCAAGGAGGAGTAGCAAGGAGTAGATCCACGTTATTATCATGAATGGAAAGCTTACAGAGGGCTTCAAGGGACAGACGTTGAGGGGACAGGACGGAGTATACTGGTTGTGTTGGAAAAGGGTCCTGGGCATAAGAGGATGGACAAATTGCCCAGTGAAGCAAACCATTCAGAATTGGAAGGCTGATCTCTTCTGGAAAAGGTGCAAGATCCAACTGACCAGCTATGTTAGCTAGAGTGACAAGTGTGTTTTCTCTAAGTAAATGAAGCATATCCCACCACCACTCTCGTTCACCATTTAAGCTACTGCAAGAATCTGTCGTAGAAAAATTGTCTATCTCATCTTCACGGTCATAATGTTGTTGTGATGGCTTGCGAGTTAGGTGGATATGATGCAGCAGTAAAAGTTTCCCAATAATTAGAAGAAATCCAGCATGCTTGGACATTTCAGAATCATTTCCTGGCACAAATGAAAGGTTTCTAATGAAAGTTGAAAGACATAAACACCGACGAGACAGATTCTCCTGCCCATCTCTCACTAGACAGAGTGATGGTTCATCTCGATCATAGGTTTCTTTTTCTAAGTCACAATCATCAGGATGCCGTTTTCGAGGTAATGAGGAACAACGTATTTTTAAGCCCTGCTCTTCCGTTATGTTGCTCTTATCATCCTTATTCTCCATATCTTCTTTGGCTTTTGCTTTGAAATCTTGTTTCTCTTCTTTTACTATCACTTCCTTTTCCTTATATTCACAGTTGCTGTTGACATCATTTTGATCCAAGTCACAACACTGTTCAGAGTTTTTATTGATGGTAAAAGGTGCTCCCTTTAGCCCACATAATTTGAAGTTATCTTTTAACACAGGTTCCTTTTCACAATGTTCAGTACTCATAGTTTCATGATCTATATTCTGCTGAACACAAACACGTTTACCACTGAAACTTTGTTCGTTTTCTTCTTTCAGAGCAGTGGAATTTTTGTCTTCCATTATTTTCACAAAACTTACATAACTTTCCATACTTTCTAAGTGAGTCTGAATGTGATGAGTAGTGTCCCCACCGCCACACTTCCAATGATCAACACCACTCTCAAAGCCTTCATGGAAGTCCCACTTCTTATCCGAGTCTATAAGAAAGAGAGCATCATCTTGTTTGCTTCCCACTATTTTACCACATCTTGTTTTCTCTGTATAATTTTCACTTTTTAATACAGACAATTTATCTTTTGTGTTGTCATCTTCATTCTCTTTATACAAGCAATCGTTTTCTTCAGAACCAACCTTAAGGTGTTCAAATGTGCAGTTTTTTGTTTCAGTTTCAGAGCTAGTACACACACTACCCTCATACCCCACTTCCAGCTCATTACCCAGGCCAAAAATTAGGGACAAACAGCGACGATAGTGCTCCAACAACACTTCCAAAAGACCATGAAGATGATTAAGTCCAAAGTAGAGCATAGAGTTATCATCACAAATCAACACCGAGAGGACGTCTAATGCCCAGGTACTTTCAACTAAAAGTCCAGACTTTAAAGACATCATGATCCTCCACGGATCCACAGGACTCACATCTTTAGCAGTAAGGCGTCGCCTTTTAGTCAGGACAGGTAGCACTCCTTCCACGGTGTGACATGGAAAAATCATTTCCTTTTTCAGAGTTGGATAAGGATAATGATTGGCCTGGTTCATTCCTGAGTATGGCTGAACAAAAGAAAAACAAAAACAGGTATTACTCATCATTTCAAACAATTCCTAAAACTTAAATTTGAAAAAAAGTAATACATAACATCCTGTTCCAGATACCATAATTTAAACTGTTGACAGCCATTTTGAGAGCTGAGGATTTCCTTCATAAAATTTTTTTTGTTAAGTGCAAAACATGGGTCATCCCTGCTGTGCTTACCACAAGAATCTAAACCCAATTTTTAGCATTATAAACCCTCAGGCTTACTCTTGAGCTACGAGGGTGGGATAGAGAATAAAAATCTATCACATCTTATAACCACTAAGATGAACAGCAAGACATTGATAGCTTAAAATGTATTAACTTGTACACATATCAAAATGGTAAAGAAATTGCACCAGTAGGTGTATACATAAAAAAAATACAAATATAAACACAATTGTATCATTACAATTCATGACATCACGTACTCTAAACTTAACATATGAATCAGAAATAACACTATTTACTGCTTACATAGATGAGGGTAAGAGTGTAGATTTGGAGTATCTGGATTTTCAGAAAGCATTTGACCAAGTGCCACCTACAAGGCTTGTGAAAAAAATTATCTCTATAGGTGTGAAGGATAAGTTAGCAAATTGAATAAAAGAGTGGCTAGATGGAAGAAAGCAGAGGGTGGTTAGAAATGGAATTCAGTCAAACTGGATTAATGTCACATGTGGGGTACCTCAGGGCTCAGTCTTAGGACCTTTGTCCTTTTTGATTTACATCAATGACATAGATGAAGGAATCTATATAAATATAATAGTACTGTCTGTTGTATGTCCATGTAACTACTTCACAGGGTGTGGATGAATCTTCACCAAAATTGGTAAAGAGGTTCATTAGGTTCACACGAGGGTATATACAGAATTTCAGTTTTGCATTTTGTTGTTTTTATGGGTGTTTTTTACAACTACTTTGCCCCGTGAAGATGGACCTTCACCAAATTTAGTATGAAGGTTCATTGGATCCATGGGGAGATGCATACAAATTTTCTGTTTTGCATTTTGCAGTTTTTACAGGCATTTTTAACCACTACCTTTGCCCCTTGTTATTGGATCTTCACCAAATCTGGCATAAAGGTTTGCTGGGTCCATACAGATTTGTAGTTTCACATTTTGTGTTTTGCAGTTTTTATGAGCTTTTTTGTGTTTTTTATAATTACATATAAGGAAAGCAACTTTTCTTCTCTCTCTGTCCAAAGTAGTTTCTGACTGCTCCTGGTTATATTTCAACCTAAATTTCCACCATGATTGGTGGGAATTGTCCTAAGATAACCTTTCATTTATCATAAACTTACATAACTTCCATCCAGGAGATGGGTGCTCCAGCTAGTGGTCAATAATTACCTAAATTTGCAGATGATATTAAGGTCTTGGATGTTGCTAGCTGTGAAAAGGATACTGCTGATTTACAAAAGGATTTAGATCAAATGTCAAATGGGTTTTAACTATAATATATGCATGTGGGTTATCATAATATGAATGGGAATAATCTTAACATTGTTATGAAAGAAAGGGATCTTGGTGTAATAGTTCATTAGTCTCTTAAGCCATCCAAGCAACGTGCGGTTGCTAGTGGTAGGGCAAATAGGATTTTAGGTTGTATCAACAGATATATTGAACACAAGTCTAAAGAGGTTATAATTTCATTGTATATGTCATTGGTTAGGCCACTTTTGGAGTATTGTGTTCAGTCTTGGGCTCCTTACTTTAGAAAAGACATTGTTGCAAAGGTTTCAGAGTAGGGTTATTAAAGTGATGCCTGGGATGGTGGGGTTGCCACATAAGGAGAGGTTGAAATCTCTCAAATTGTTTTCTCTTGAAAAAAGAAGAGTTAGAGGGAATCTGATTGAGGTGTTTAAGATTGTAAAGGGAATTGATAGTGTTGATGCATCATCTTTTTTCAAACTAAACAGTGACAATAGTAGGATTAGGGAACACAAGTATAAATTTAGGCAAGGTAGAAGTCATCTTCAGCTAAGACAGTTTCATTTTTCTAACAGGGTGGTTGGCCTTTGGAATGGGTTGTCCTCGGATGTTGTACAGGCAGTAAATTTAAGTGAGTTTAAGAAAAAGCTTGATAACTACATGAATGATAAGGGCTGGCTTTAAAAATTTATTTATTTAATAGTCTTAATTTAGTTTAGAGGATGGAACAGCCAAGATGGACCAATGGGTCACTTGTTGTCCTAAAATGTTATGTTATTTTAAATGGTTACAGAATGGATGAGCGGATGCATTTTCATAGTCAAAAAACACTTAAATCAACTGATTGTTTATAATTATAGCAATTAGAATACTTTCAAGAAACAGCTTACTGGTATTTTTTTGCTTGGAAAACACATCCTATCTTGTCCATACTGTACTTTGTTTGGCATGTTCATTGATGAGTATCCAGCAGCTGTGGAGTAAGCAGACATCCTCCAAGGAGTGGAACCTGTTTGGGATCCACTCACTCCCTGAGGTCCCTCCCATCCCTCTCGACGAGTGGGTAGATACTGTGCTTGAGAGGAGGAAGGATACTGCTGATAATTACCATCTCTCGGCCAGCCTTGATAAGCAAAATAAAAAGTCTTAACAAAATGAGACTTTACATGAAAAACATTAAATAAACATGTTAGTTCTTCTTGTGTGACAATGAACATGTTTAGTAATTATGTTCTAGATTCTGTGTGCCTGTTTTACTTTTTCACAACATAGTAATATCTGGCTACAATAATCTGAGTTTCACATATGTAATACATAAGCTAGAGTTCTAAAAATTGAAGAAGTTCACAAAACCTTATTAAGAGTAATATTTCTTTCGAGTTTTCTTTAATTTTTTATAAGTCATTACTTTCAACTCAAATATATACGTCATACGATGGCTAGCATGTATTTCTGTTAAATACAATAACAGATTTGAATGTAAGAAAGTTATTTAAAGATGATGTACCAAGCAGTACAACTTTCCAATAAGGGATAAGAATAATGAGGCAACTAAACAAATATAATAAATAAATAAAGCCTAACTGCTTTACCCAAAATAACCATAAGACAAATTTTATCCTAAATAAAAATACTGTACTTTATATCAAAACTAATAGTGAAAATTACAACACAACAGAAACATATGTAACTCATTTGATAAAAAAAGATTCACAAATTACTATTTTCAGACCAGTGTGCCATCTATATCACTTACTGTAAACTATTACTCACTTTGAGAGGTTGTTCCCAAGTTGGATGGTACCATGCTTTGTGGTCTTCTGTAGTACTGGTTGCGGTCTAAGTATAAAAATAAAAGGCTTTGCATTCAATTTTCTACACTTTTCATTAAACTTTGTTTGTTCTTTTAAATAGAACCAAATGTATTTCAATTTTAAATCTTCTCTTCCCTCAGTTTTTTTGTATTTTACTACAGATGTTTGTTTATTTAAAGTTAAGCACAAAACTACACAATGGGCTTTCTGTATTGTGTCCACTGTGGGTGTTAAAAGCCAGTTTTTAGCATTCCAAACCTTGAGACTTACCACTGTGCCATTGGGGGATGTTATTAAAGAAGAAAATTTAAAAAAAAACCAACATGTCAAAATGTGGATATTATTATTTTTCTTAAAATGATGAATACTAAATTTCAGTACTTGTACAAATGAAAATTAGAATGTTTATTCTGGTTTCGAGACAACTTTTTCCCTCACCTCCATAGTGTCCCTGTGTTTGGTCGTAGCTTCCCACTTGGTACTGGTCTGACTGGTTTGTTGGGGGTCTCATGTATTCATTTGTTTGTTTTCCATACATATCTTGCTGATGACCCATCTTGTTGGGTGATGAACCACCTTGTATGTACATGCTCTGTTGGTTTTGTTGGTAGTTCTATGAAGCCAAAAAAAATAAGGGTTCATTAAGGTATTTTTTCAACAATATACTACATCTGTATACTTCTTATTATACTGATATTTGTTCTGTGTGCTACCAGTATAGAATAACAATGCTCAACAGAAACAAATACTCACAGGGCACCTGTCAGAAAGGAGAATTTCTATAAGTAATAAAGTTCAGTAAAATTTACTTTCTTTTGTACACTTCTATACTAACTAGTAACTGAAATCAACACTAACATTTGTCAGCATAAAGACAATGAAATGAAATTTTATGTCCATATAATTGAAAGTCCATTGGACTGATCCTAGTAATGGAGAAGAAATAATGACCATAATTTCGAACTTACCACGCGTATCCTACGTGAAATATGTGTGTGTGTGGAAAGCTTTTAGTAAATTGTACAGGTCTGTTATACACACAAAATTCAGTAGAGTTACAGATGTATTTATGGTCAAGATATGTCTCTGAATTGTGATGATATCAGTCTGACTCAAACTCTGACAAGTGGGAGTGCAAGATGACGTTCATGTGAAGAACAAAAATACCTTTGTTGATCATATAGTTTGTATGTTGTATTTGCATAACCTTTAGAAATGCATGTCTATAGTTTTTTCAGTATCTCTGTATAATTCATCTGGTATTTAGTGTAGGGCAAAATGAATAGTTCATATAAAGTACATAATACAATATTGAAAGGCTCTCTGTAAAAGGTCATGGTTTGCACATTTTAACTCTTTCGAGACGGATCATAGGTGAAAGGCCATGTCATCTCGTTTGTTGACTTGCATTCAAAATTTTATTGAACTACTATTTCATGAATTTATGTTAATAAGTTTGGTATCAAACTGTAGATTATAATTCAAATTCTAGAACTGTACATTACTCAATTTCTTAATTTAAAATATTAAAAAAAACACAGATATATATCGATTTTTGTGTGTCACGTGGTATATTGAATGCAGCACTGGTTCAAATTAGATGTTTGTGAAGTCAAAATACTAAGTCTATAGTTTCGTACAAATTAGAAACTCAAATTACCAATATTGACAAGCTGGAATATAAAATAATAATGTTTACCTCTTCTATTTGCTAAGATATCGCTCATGTAATAAATCAAACACAGTGGCACCCTTTTTCCTCTTTCCATTTTTGGAAATGCTCCCTTATATACACTTACTTCTATATATGACATGAGTAACCAATTGGAAGCTCAGAATGTCCCCTAGTGGTTTTCTCAGCCTTTCTAACATGGCTAGTGCCATTTTTTTCTTTTAAACCAAGATTTCAAAGAAGTAGGTTGTGTCTTTAGTCTGCTCAAAATTTCATATTTGTTTAAGAGTAAAATACTTCTTAGTTACTAAGCTTGATAAATTATAGTTGAATTCTATGGTATTGATGTAGTAATTTATG
>NW_013667445.1:77044-78119 GCF_000517525.1 Limulus polyphemus
CCTGGTATATTGAATGCAGCACTGGTTCAAATTAGATGTTTGTGAAGTCAAAATACTAAGTCTATAGTTTCGTACAAATTAGAAACTCAAATTACCAATATTGACAAGCTGGAATATAAAATAATAATGTTTACCTCTTCTATTTGCTAAGATATCGCTCATGTAATAAATCAAACACAGTGGCACCCTTTTTCCTCTTTCCACCTCTTTCCATTTTTGGAAATGCTCCCTTATATACACTTACTTCTATATATGACATGAGTAACCAATTCGAAGTTCAGAATGTCCCCTAGTGGTTTTCTCAACCTTTCTAACATGGCTAGTGCCATTTTTTTCTTTTAAACCAAGATTTCAAAGAAGTAGGTTGTGTCTTTAGTCTGCTCAAAATTTCATATTTGTTTAACAGTAAAATACTTCTTAGTTACTAAGCTTGATCAATTATAGTTGAATTCTATGGTATTGATGTAGTAATTTATGATTTTTTTAGTTATTCAAATGTATATATATAAAACCTAAAAAAATATATTTTGTTTCATATCCTAAATGTGCAAAATTTTTAAAGGCTTAGCAACCTATGTCAAGCAGCAACCGAGTAAAAAGGTCAAAACTAGAAGAGATAATTGTTTGCTTTACTTCTTTATTTACTGTTCTATGTTTTAAGGAAAACATGTTTAAGATCTAATTTCAAAATAGTAATAATCTATATACATATCTAATGTATAATAATTGAAATGTGACTGTATTTTACAAAATACTAGTCAACTAAAACAGTGCCAAGTCAAGTTACTTTGAAAAGACCAAAGGTCAGTTTTATGTTATTGGATATGGTAACACGAGTGCACGTGTGCTGCGTCATTGTAACTTCTGTATTGTTAGCCAGGCACGGGTAAAAGGTCAATATAATAAAAATAATAAATATATAATGTTATGAGATTTAAGCTATTTGGTCTAAACATTTATGTTTTCGTATTATAATTTGTGTTCATTCTAGAAGAAGTTGTGTCTTAAGAAACATTTGATAACTATCTGGACATTATAAAGATTTCGCATAAGAAATTTCAAAATTTTCTGATGC
>NW_013667445.1:78129-89923 GCF_000517525.1 Limulus polyphemus
AAGAAACATTGTTTTACAAACCTCACGACTTAAATAAAAAATTAGATATTTTGCGTATGAAAGTATTGTAATGTTTACTGATAATCTGCCAAATTTCATTAAAGTTCGCTTACTAATTTAAAAGTTATAGCATGAAAACTATAACAAGCACAATATGGTTACGAGGTTGTCACATTGACCAACCCCGTATTGAAAGAGTTAGCCCCCACCCATGCACATAGGGTTAAATATGTTCACAAACAGGTGTGGCGTTATTTAAACGTAGAACCTGAGAACCTGGTTCTTACTGTAAACCTACTTTGGTAACATTTTTAATGTACCAAGAGAATTAGCTGCTATAAACTGTTGAAAGTTGAAAATGTAAATATACACTGAGCTTCACGAGTTCTGTGTGGTTAATTCCAGTGTACAACACTGACTGCTTTTGAATGTGAAGATATTACAAAAACCTGCATAACTGGAAGTGGTGATAAAAATTAACATTAGGTCAATCTACCACTCAAGTTTCAGTTTGAAGTACCTAACAACGACAAGTAGGAATCAGTAGTTTTTATTCATGAGAAACCTGCCTTTAAGTTCTGTTTTTTTTATAATTAAAGAATGTTCACTTTTCAAAACTCAGTTTTTATTATGTAATTGGTTTGTTATATTTTAGCATCAAGTCACTGCATTCCAAGAACCACATTATCTGAAACACAAAAGACACTTATCATTTACAGTTAGTAGTTGTAATAGTGAGGAAAAAAATATCATAATCCAAACAGTTGCAGCTACTTGAAGTGATTGTGGACATAAAAAATATCTACTAGTGAGTACACTGTCCAACTCTTAAACTACTCACCTAATACTGACAGAGGCTACAGTAGTTTCATCTTTCAAGTCTCAACCATTCGGCAACTTAGTATAAGATAACGTATGTAAATATTAAAAAATATGCATACAAGTTCACAGAAACTTTTACTGAAACATTTTCAAACTTCCTTACTTAATCTTCTGACTACCACGGATTTCCAATGGATCTGAATTGTTAAACTGTATTGAATTTTAATTACCTCATGGCAAATAAATTAAAAAACAACATTGGGAGTTCCGTAAACCAACAATAGATGGGCTATAGTGCGTTTCTGTTTAAGAAAGAAGACAAAATGAGAGCTTCCACCCTCACAAATTGTATTTCTACTTGAATATGTGCACAAACAGGTGTGAAAAATTCTTAACTTTAATATTTTCTTTGACATTCTGTTATCTCTCTTTCCTTTGGTAATTGTTAAGTTGGTGTGAATCTTCCTTCTTCTCTGTTTTATAGTTGAGGAGGAACTTTTACAGCTGTAATCATCTGATTGTAAATACGTTGTGAAAAATACTACAGATCAAAAATAATGCTGCTCTCAGAATGTTCATTTTATTACCTGGTAGTTACAATGACTATCCAGTGGTTGTTGACCTTGGACGTACTGCCCTTGACCTGAAACTTGTGTAGGTCCAGAAGGTGGAAATGCTGTTTGGGCAGAAACTGGCCCAATAGGTGCTCGACCCTGGTAGATGCTACCTGGTTGGACTCCTGTACTGTCGCGACTATGAGATAACATTTGCTGGTTGTGATATCTTTGGGAAGGGTAGAGGTTAGGATCAGACTGACCGGGACCCATCATACCATCGGGTTGTGTAGCTGGTCGTGGTCCAGCAGGCATTTGGTGTTGTTCATATCTAGAAAAACATCAGCTTTTACATTAAGTTTTGTAACTTTTAAAAACAGTCAAAGTCACAAGATTTGTTTACTAAATGACATCGGCAGAGAGCGAGCTTTCCCGATCTAAGACCAGTTAATTTTATTTCACAGACAAATAAAACAAAATATAAGATTAGTAGGTAAAGAAAGAGCAGCTTTTCTGAATTTCAAAAATCAAAATTCTATTTAGTTAATAAAAAAAAATATAATGATGCACTTGAATCTTTTGCTGATTGCAATTGAGTTCAGCTCGACAGTTTTAAACTCTGAAAATTACAGCTCGTTTACTTCCTTCGACTACAATGCACACTCAACTGTCTTGCATAATCTCGATGCTCATGTTTCGACAACATTTGCACTCAACATACATTTACTAACATTCCTTTCGTGTGGTTTACACTCCTTTAACTAAGAAATACAATGTTTTAAATAATTTCTTATTTTAACTATAGTATTATTTTTGATATATTCATTAACTCCACTCTCAGTAGAGAGATTTAACTTCTCTCTACAGCCAGATATTACAATTACTCATGAATTCTGATAGAGTTTCTGAGTGCTAAATTATATTATTATTATTATTATTATTGATGGAAGACTAGCAAATAGTGTATTTTTATTTGAAAAACTATTTTTCATTTATTTTAAACATAAATATACTGCGTTATATAAATTTTAGAACAATTTGATAATATTTAAAGAAAAAGAATATAGTTAAAAAGAGACAGTCAATCAAAAGGAACTAATAAGTATGTTACCTACAAAACTATTTCTAAAGGTAAAGTATAATAAGAATTGTTTTTTGCTACAAGACGAAAGAATGAAAAGAACATAACCACTGTACTATAATAAGTTCCTGCAGGATCAAACCACAACACAGAATTTCATTCAAAAAACAAAACTACCTTTCTCTGTCATAAGGTACTTGGTAGGAATACTGAGAAGCAGCTGCACGATTAGGTGGAAAAGAGTTGGGAAGACTGAGGTTCTCCTGCATCATGTTCCTGTGTCTGTACGTCCCTTCCGACGGAGGCATCATGGCAGACTGGCTTCCATATTGTTCTTGGAACTGGTCAGCTGTCTGGCCACTGCTGAAATTGACGGAGCCTCCGCCGTAGGGCTGCCCTACAGGTGGCTGGTTGTACCCGTAAGAGTTGGGCATGGGCTGACGTTGATAGTGCATACCTGGCATGCCACCAGGAGGAGGACCAAGCATGTTGCCTTCTTGAATATGGTTAGAAGGAGGTGGACCCTGTGGATACCCACAATGCTGTCCTTCAACAACATGAAATTCAGTGTTTGAACCTTGCCCAGGGTGGGAGTAGGGTCCCGGATAGTTACCCTGAACGTAGCCATCCATAGGCTGGTTATTGGAAATAGGATGAAGAAATGGTTCTTGGGCATCTATAATATAAAAGAAATTATCAAAATAATATACAAACTTATAGGTTTTCATAATTAATTTGTAACCCATAATAAAATTAAGCATGTTCATAGTACAGGACAATAAAAACTGTTATATTACAATCGTTTGTTATACTTCTTTCAAAGAAAAACATCAAGAAATAATTCAACTTTTCTCCAATAGATTGCATTCAATTAACTAAATACTTACTATCAACAACTGTTAACAAAACCTGAAAAATGTTAATTACGCTTATGAAGCTTTTTTGAGTTTCCACAAGCACTATTTAATAGTAAAATAAAAACCACAGATAAGACCCCATATATGCAAAAGTAACTCTACCAAACCAAATACTGTTTTATTACTGTATGTCCATATTGCCTAGAAGTTAATTTCAGGATTGAACTGTTAGGCAATATATCTATTCAGTAGTAAAACTCCACCTTCAGTGTTTTAACCATCTATTCAGAAGTAAAACTCCACCTTCAGTGTTTTATCCACCTATTCAGAAGTCAAACTCCACCTTCAGTGTTTTAACCATCTATTCAGAAGTAAAACCCTACCTTCAGTGTCCTAACCACCTATTCAGAAATAAAACTCCACCTTCAGTGTTTTATCCACCTATTCAGAAGTAAAACTCCACCTTCAGTGTTTTATCCACCTATTCAGAAGTAAAACTCCACCTTCATTGTTTTATCCACCTATTCAGAAGTAAAACTCCACCTTCAGTGTTTTAGCCACCTATTCAGAAGTAAAACTCCACCTTCAGTGTTTTACCTACCTATTGAGAAGTAAAACCCCACCTTCTGTGTTTTATCTACCTATTGAGAAGTAAAACCCCACCTTCAGTGTTTTAACCACCTATTCAGAAGTAAAACCCCACCTTCAGTGTTTTAACCACCTATTCAGAAGTAAAACCCCACCTTCAGTGTTTTGTCCACCTATTTAGAAGTAAAACCCCACCTTCAGTGTTTTATCTACCTATTGAGAAGTAAAACCCCACCTTCAGTGTTTTGTCCACCTATCCTAAATAAAAACTCACCTTTAGTGTTTTATCCACCTAGCTAAATTAAAACCTCACCTTTATCAGGCTATCTGTGCTGTGCCTACCACAGGTGTCAAAACCTAATTTTTAGTGTTATTTCAGACTTACTGCTGAGCCACTGGGGGAGAGGGAAGGCAATAATGTAGTACTTAACTGGACATTGTACATTTATCTACCCAGACATAAAAGCACATATTAGAACCAAGGTTCCCTCTAATTTTGGCTGGAATAATGAAATGCGTGACACTTGATTGGTCGTTGTGCAGCCACACAGCCTAGAGAGAACACCAATTAGAACTAAGCACTACTAATTACTGTCCAATCATAAAAGCAACCTACCTGAACTTAAATCTAAAAGTCCATTAGCGATTGAGTACAGCTGATTAAATATATTTTTCTTATATTCTTGCTTATAAAGGAGAGTAAAAGCATTGTTTCATTAGTAGGATACCCTCCTAACAATATTTTTGGCCTTAGCCCCAATAATATATTTTTCTTATATTCTTGCTTATAAAGGAGAGTAAAAGCATTGTTTCATTAGTAGGATACCCTCCTAACAATATTTTTGGCCTTAGCCCCAATAATATTTCACAGGATTCAGCCAGCTCAGGTTAGTACTAAACACATACACTAAACTAACAATGAAAAACAACCTTTATAATAATAAAAAAGGTTTAAATAATAAACTAGATATATTAAACATTCTAACGAATGACATTAATGAAAGTCGTATTAAAGAAATAATGGAGCATACCTTACTCATGCAATACATAAACACTAGTTACTGGCTCCAAATAATTTCATAGATTTAATGTTTGTTCCCTGTGTATAAGGGAAACTTTTACACTACCCTACTTAAAAATGTCTTGAAACCAATTAAACAGCTCCAACAATGTAATTTTAGAAGAATTTGACATCGAGATAAACTGCTACTAAACACTGTTTAGGTGTAGAATCGAGTAGCTGGGCAGTACCAATATTACAGCCAAAAACTAATGTTTATTATGATACAATATAATAAATAAATTAAGTGAACAGCTGCGTCATAGAATAAATAGCCAGAATGTTGGAGTTATAATTTATAATATAACAATATTAAGTGTAATTAAAACAAAACAATACACGAGGTGTGTAACACAAATAATCTGACTTTATCTAACATCTGTAAAACAAACAAACTGAGATTGGAGTAATTTCAACAGAGGTGTAAAAATCGAGGAAGAAAGCCCCCCCCCGCGCTTTTTAATCTGTCCCAGTAAAAATGCATTAAAATTAGGAAAGTTATACTGAGGAAAAGCAAGAGAGTGCATAATATTTAGTCCAGAACCCAAGAACTTCCATAGCTCTAAGACGAGCCATGAACCCTGGATGTAATGGGGGTGCCTGTGGCACATGTTCCATCACCTCATTTGATCAAATAAACCTTGGGCCCCCACTTTTAATTTGCCTCCTACACCACTACTGAATGATAATAATAATAATAAGACTTCGAAAGGAAAGTTACAACAATAGTAAATATGGCAATTAAAGTAACTATAAAACAACTAATGATGTCAGGTTATACCATATAAGGAACTGTTATATTGTTAGTGTTAATTATATGTAGTAATGGGAGGTAATCTAATTAATAGTGGTTAATACACTAAAATGATCCAAAACTACCTAAAACAGTTTCATATAAAATCACACATTATAACTGGTTACAAGAATTCTGTTAAATTTCCCATAAAACTGAACGAATTTTAGGTTTAAAAAGCGAAAGACAAAAACCTCGAAGAGAAAGAAGTAAATGAATGTCAACATTTCATTACACTGAAAATGTATTTCCAATAGGTACTTACCTCCTCACAAACAAAGCTATCTCGATCGTTGACTGCCCTCTAAGCACTGCTAAAAGAATTTTAGTAAAGAGCGCACCAGTTTCACACCATTTCTGAACATGTACATATCATGTGACTACTCTTCCACCATAGTACCGTGCCACCTATAACGGCACAACTAGCTCCCTCTGCTATTTTTGCTTAATCCTCACTTTCGAGAATTAGCAGGTACTGTAATAAAAACACCGGTTTCAGTGGGGAGGAAGGGTGAGAGAAGGTAAGTACCTATCAGAAATGCTTTTTTCGAAAGAGTCTTACCTCCCCTCACACAAAGCTAGATTCCCACATCACAAAAGTGGAGGGTCAGTGTAGGTGCACAAAGAATAACCAAGTGGAAAGTGACCACCCAGAATGAATGGGTGTGCTTGGAGATGAAATTGAAGCACACCTGTGGGGTGCCACACTACTTCTGGAACATGTATGCTTTTGGCCCAGGAATTAGAAAAGGAACATAAAATGGGTGGAAATGGTAGTGTTTGCACAATTGTAAGAGCATTAAGAAGTTGCAGGTTGTATCAACATATAACAAGATTAAAAAAAAGGAATAACCACAGGTGGTTAGGGCATGTGGAACATGTTATCGATACCCAACAACCCCAACTGTAAGTAAACAGAGTGCCATATGTCAAACAATCGGAAATTGGAAGAGAAAGAGAGCAAATGGTTGTAACCGTACAAACTTACAAAACCACCATGGGAGCAAGCTGTACAACAAACTGAACCCAGCATTTTGGGGTCCTGGTGTTGCCTCGACTTAACCATAAGAACAGGGAAAGCTGTAACCGGTATTATGGGCAAAATCATAACCTCAGTCAACTGTAATGCAGGGTAAAGACATCCTGTATTCGGAATTACGAGGAGGGCAAGCAGCAGGTATTACGAATCAAACAAAATCTGTCAAACCCAATCATAGAAGCAGGAAAGAACCTTTTGTAACCAAAATTAAAAGAGAGTCGTCTATCGCACTCAACTGTAGGAACAGGGAATTGTCATCCAGAACCTGGAATTACAAGGAGGATCCCATGCAAGCTAACTCCAAATAACATTTTATCATTGGTCTATTGAGTGTGGTCTGCTAAGGCAGAAACATCCAGGGGAAGCACCAGTAGGGAAACAGCTTCACCCACTTTTCCTGAGTGGATAAATGAGCATAAGTATAGTAACACTCAGGAGGAAGCCTACATGGTCCACCACCCCAGTGACTGGGAAGTGAGAGCGAAAAGGACTTCATACTCCACTAGAAGAAGAATAGGGGGGGTAGGAAGGTAGTGAGGAGTCAGGAGGAATGTCACACAGGAGACTGCAATGGGTGACTGCATGCACGTTCCCTAATTTTGAAAAGCAGACCAAACCCAATTATAATCAAAGGATCAGCAAAGGTGGGCAGAAATCCCATTCTGCTTTACTCACGAAGTCCGTGAGTGATGGTCCATAAATTTATATAATTATAATACACATACACCACAGAGAAAGTGCCCAGTGGTCTTACAGAAACACCCCATCTCAACTGTGAGCATATATAAAAGTTACTGCATTTAGTGCGGGTTTGGGACAAAGCATACCTGAAGAGGCAACATCTGCCACTAGGTGGAATCCATAAAGAAGTTTAGGGAAGCTGAAAAGAAAATGAAATGAGCAAGCTTACCCTAGTTAAAGACGAACAGATGTGTGCAGAATCACCAAGGGAGAAAGACAATATCCGCCAGAGGACAAAATAGCCAGATCTAGTAGATAATGAGGGACGAAGGTATTGGGAGTAATTCACATTCCAGCCAAATGATCTCCTTCAAAGGACAGTGAAGGCGAGTAGGAAAAGACATAGTAATGTGACTAATTTGATGCAAAGAGATGTTGTAGAGATAGTAAACTTACATGGATAAGTCTGAATAAGTCAGCTGGATGAGTTGACAAAACCCAACCAGTGAGAGGAACGGTTACAGGACACAGGAAACTGAAGGGTTCCAGGAAATAACGAGTAGGAACACACACCCCCCAAAAGGAGGCAGAAAGTACCACATAACACCTGAAGAAACAAACTGGACAAGGAAGACTATCTGAATTGGAATGCAAGGTGAAGAAATGGGTGTGAAATTCAGAATACAGTCACTGGCAGCATAGGTCCTAGGGAGGAAGGTCCGAGGTTGGGATAGAAGATGACATAGGAGGAATGGTAAGAATGCGGGTAAAATGAATGTATAAAAATCTGAATGATGACAACTACAAGCAAGGAGGAGAAGGAATGAGGTCCTGAGGGAGGAAGGTAGATGGAACATTAAGACAAAGGCTAAAATGTAGGAAGGGAAAGGTCATAAAGGATCACACTGAGATCCTAATAGGCAAAGCAAAGGAACAGAAAGGATAGGGAAAGACAAACCCAGAAGAAACAGGTGGAGATAGACAAGGTCATCCGAGAGCTGGACATGGACAAAGTGGACAACCTTTGACAATATATCGGGTGAAGAATAGGGAAAAAAGAGTAAGGAAGGGTAGGAAGGACAGAAACCAAATTCTGAGGTATATTAAAATCAGTGGGAAATGGGCATGGAAGAAGGTCCCCTGGATAGAGAAGGAAGAATGCAAAACGTAGAGTCAGACCCTGGTCTGAGACAATGGACAAGACAAAACCATGCATGAAGACAGGGAGTGGTGACCACTCTGTGATAATAATCTTGTTAGAAGATAATCAAGCCAGGAAAAAGGCAAGCAAAGATCTCCATGTGATAACAGTGGGTTCAGAAATGAAGTCAGTAATCGGTACCTCCTGGCTCAATGATAGAAGTGAACACTGTGGAGAGGAGGGAATGTACCATAACCACAAAAGGCTCGATAAAAGTGATATGGAGAAAAACTCCTTGATTGACCAGAAACAGTAAATCTCCTGGAGTCAAGGTAAGAACCTCAGCCCCCTAAAGAGGAGTATGGGAACAGACGTAAGTCAGAAAGAGAAGGAGTAAGCAGCACCCCCCACGGTCTGGACTCCTTTTCAATCACCAAGCCAAGGATTTGAGAAGTTCTACTGATCAAGGAGAGGAACACATATGAGTCTGATCCATGGGAATGAGAGCTTACAAGGAAGTCCACATCCCCAAATAGATAGAACATATCGAGCTGTACAAAAGGTGAGGGATGTGTGATCTGCTCACTTCAAGCCTGAAGACAAAGAGGATAAGGAAAAATGCAAGACTTGTAGAGTGAAAGAGTTGGGCACAAGTTTGTATTCCCTGACAAAACACGTAAGGAGCTGTCAAGGATCACGAACATCAGAAAAGGAACCAATGCTAAGCTCAGCTCTACGAATGGGAAAGAAACGAACATGGCAGTGAAGTAACAAGGCAAAATTTTAAGTCCCATACTGACGAAAATTAAGAAGGGACAGCACAACTGAACACTCCTGAAAAAATTCAGATAGAACAATGAATATATATTACTAGTAGTAATGATATGTAACATACCAACTGTCGAAACATACCCAGTAAACAAAGAGCTGACAAACATCAAATGGCAAAGTATAAAAATTTTTCTAGTCCATAAAGAATGTAAAAAATAATGAATGTGCCAAATGACAGAAATTACCAAGAAAACACAATAAGGAGCAAT
The DNA here is from genome assembly GCF_000517525.1 of Limulus polyphemus. Taxonomy (NCBI): domain Eukaryota; kingdom Metazoa; phylum Arthropoda; class Merostomata; order Xiphosura; family Limulidae; genus Limulus; species Limulus polyphemus. The sequence continues at coordinate 87,786 of NW_013667445.1, forward strand.
ATCTAAAGTACCAGACAAAGAAAGTAACCGAGACGATAAGGGCACAGAATTAAGTCTTACACTGACCAAAATAAGGAGGAGGAAAGGTACATACTTAAAGATGATGAAAAACATTATTCAAAGAGAACAAAGATTTATTTGTTACTTGTAGTAATGATATGGAAGGTACAAACTAACCAATCATACCCAATTAACAAAGTACTTATATAAGACATGGGACAAACTATTAAATGTAACCAGTCCACAAAGTACGTAATAAAAACGAACATGTAAACACCTGAAAATTACCAAGAAAACATGAAAATAATCAATACCTAACAAAAACAAAATAAATAGAACAATTTTACTAGTAGCAGTGATAAGTACGGTACAAGCTATCGAAACATACCAAGGTAATAAAAACAAACAAGCACACCGAAGAAAATTACCTAGAAAACACCTGAGTATGCAATAACTAATTTACCATACATCAAAAATAACCTATACGACAAAGGATACTGAATTAAGTCACATCCTGATGAAAAATGGGGATGAGAAGGCACACAGTTAACAATGACAAGAAAAAAAAACTACACAAACAAAACAATGAAATAGACGTTACAAGTGATTAAGATATGTAACAAACACATAATCGAAACATACCTACGGAAAGCACTTATTAATAACAAACTAACAAAATAATAATCAATATCTAACATACAATTAAACTAAATATCTAGCTTAAAAAAGTCTGAGCACTGATTACTTGAAATACACAAGTCTCCTGTGTATAAAGAAGGGCAAAGTCATGCAAAAGGCATCAAAATCAGGTCTACCATAGGTATATCAAGCTGGTGTGAAGAGTACATATTGAAAACTTACCACAAATCCCCTGGAAGAACTTGAAGATAGAGGAAGAAAGGAGGGGAGAAACAAGTCTCCCCCAACGGAAAGATGTGGAGGCCAGCAAATGAGGGAAGGTGCTTGAAAAAAGGAGAGACCAAACTGACAACTCAAAGAGTGTCTTCTTCCTCAGAAACAGTGTCATGTTAAAGAGAAGGAAGAAAACACCAGCCAAACGTAAGCCTCTAACTCCCTGCGAACCAAGGCATGTACATCCTCAGCAGATAAAGTAGGCCCTGCGTCCTGGGAAGTAGTGCCATTTGCAATGTTGCCTGTTGTTGTAATATCACTGTCCACCACAGGAAACCTCATATTCATACTAAAACATGTAGAAAACGGAAACGAGAAAATTTGAATGCAAATTCGTGGAAACAAATTAAAATTAAAAATCGTTGAAGAATCTTTGTTGGAAAGGCAACAAAGAACAATCAGAAAAATTAAACCCACATGTAAACTATGTCATGCCAATCAAAAAAGTAAGGATTGAGTGGGAATAGCAGAGGGAGCTAACTGTAACATTATTGGTGGAGAGTAGTCACATGATATGTTCATGTTCACAAAACTGATGGGGTATATAAAGACTGGTACGCTGATTACTAAAATTCTTTTAGCAATGGTTAGAGGGCACTCAACAATTGAGATAGCTTTCTCTGAGAGGAGATATTACTGTTTTGGAATTAGGACTTTTGTCAATGTGAAAAAAAAACAGGGTTTCTCAAATAACTTAAGAACACGGATATCCTCAAAACATACTTGAGGCAGGTGGAGGATTCTTGTTTTTTTTCCTAGAAGCCATCAACACTTGCTGAATGATTGGCTGTGGATCAACACCACCCCTATCAAACTTGCATTCAAATGGCAACAAGTGCTTGATATATTGTTTACGTAGAGTATAAGCTGCACTTGACGAAGCTCCAATCCCAACAGATCCTGCAATATCTTTCCAGTGCTTCGATTTGGTCACCTAAAATTAAACATGACAAAGTGCATCAAGTAACAAGTTGGCTAAATAAAGTACAAATGCACACGTAAACTAAACAAGATATACATGACCAATGTCTAACACTGGCTAAAACATTTAAGTGTTATTCATTTATCAACTCAATTCAAAGTAACAATTAGTGTTCCAAGATTATTACTTTTTACCTTGATTCACGGTAACAAACGAGTTTTACAGTGATCACTTTATCAACTTGTTTCTGGGGGTAGGAAGCAGCGCACCCAAGGTTATCACTTTATCAACTTGTTTCTGGGTA
>NW_013667445.1:90834-96908 GCF_000517525.1 Limulus polyphemus
GGAAGCAGTGCACCAAGGTGATCACTTTATCAACTTGTTTCTGGGTAGGAAGCAGTGCACCAAGGTTATCACTTTATCAACTTGTTTCTGGGGGTAGGAAGCAGTGCACCAAGGTGATCAATTTATCAACTTGTTTCTGGGTAGGAAGCAGCGCACCAAGGTGATCACTTTATCAACTTGTTTCTTGGTAGGAAGCAGTGAACCAAGGTGATCAATTTATCAACTTGTTTCGTGTTAGGAAACAGTGCACCAAGGTGATCAATTTATCAACTTTGTTCGTGGTAGGAAGCAGTGAACCAAGGTGATCAATTTATCAACTTGTTTCGTGGTAGTAAGCAGTGCACCAAGGTTATCACTTTATCAACTTGTTTCTGGGGTAGGAAGCAGTGCACCAAGGTGATCAATTTATCAACTTGTTTCGTGGTAGGAAGCAGTGCACCAAGGTGATCAATTTATCAATGCTTCTAAGTTATTCTAATTAAGGCAGTAATTGTAATAATTATGGAACATGATTTGCAGCAAATATAAATCTTACAAAAAGCATATATGTTTTCAATGTGTTTAAAATGAGACTGGGTATGATATCTTAAATTACTGTATAAATCATTTTCTCAAAGCAGCAACATCTGTTCAACAGAAACTTTTGTGAACACTTACGTCTACAAAACCTCCATTCTCTTTAACACACAGATAGAGTCGATAAAGGTCCAGAGGCTGCTTGCTAATCGTGGGACATTGGTTCAGGGGAGTTCCACGCTCCTCGCCAAACATGATCAACTTGTCAAGAAACGTGTGACGTTCAGGGTCATCAGACAGATCATAAAGTTTCAGTAACCCATCAGGCCTCTGGAAATCAGAAAGAAAACCAGCTAGATCAAACAACCTAACAATGAAACATTGGGATACAAAAACTGCTACAGATCAAACTTTAAGAATAATTATCTCTTATCATTAAAGAAAATTAGAATAGTGTCATTAAGTGTAGGCACCAACATGCAGGTAAACTGCAGTCATACTGAGAAACCAAAGACAGCATGTGAAGAACAAAGCAAACTAAACCCAAATTTTACTATGAACATTTATAATTTTAATTGTTAGAAACAAACACATCAACTAGCCTCATCAACAATGGTTACTTAGAATAAAAAAATAAAAGCTCTACCTTTATAGTGTGATGTTCATATCCATGGCTGTTCACAGTCTGGAGAGGAACAATAGTTATCAATTGTTAGATAATTACTTTGTTAAAACACAACAAACGTTGAGTCAATTATCACTACATGTAATCATAAACTATTATAAGTACACTGACAAGTTCTACTAAACTGCTTTAAGAATGAGTTAAATTTTACAAGCAACTTACTACCTGAACTGTATTTTAATGAAACTTACATCCTAACACATGAAGGGTAGACCAAGCAGCTAGTAATACATTGTTTCAATGCATCATTAATTTATTATAAGTTAGTCAATATTGAACTGAAAGTTGCAATGAATAGGGAGACAGTGCAGAACACCTGTGTTTCACCTTCTATCCAGAAATACATGAAAACGTCTAAAGCAAAATCATTTCTTGAAACGTGACTGAACTTGAATACAAGTAGCAATTAAAAACACCAGAAAGTCGAGGTCAATTATCATGCCAGACATGATATATTACTCACAGACCACTGAATGACACAGGCATTAACATATTTTCCTGACATTTCCGTCACCTTGCTATAAAATACTGGACATAAGGCATTCTTTGATTTGAAAGATCGATAAAAAGAGGACTGTGTTAACTATTTTAAAATGAGAAAACAAAAACCAGCATTCATACCTGTTTTAACACTTAGTAGCTGTTAAACTTTAAGATATTGTAGATATTATTATCTTTAAAATTAAACCCAGTTTGGCCATAAATATAGTTGGTCATAAGCTAAAGCTACTATTACTCTATTTTACTGATAAAATGTTTGCTTCATAATAACAAGAACGGTTAATTTGATGTTGTTAAAAAATCTGCACTAATTTGTTATTAAGCAGAAAGCTACACAATGGGCTATCTTTCAGACTTACTGTTGAGCTACAAGGGGGGCCACCTGTTTTAGTAGATAAATCTGCATCTTCAGCCAATTAATTTTACTAAAATATTACAAAGTAAACTCCAAACTAATTAATACTTCAGGCTAGACAAAAAACTCAACATTATTAGTACAGTGTACCGTACCTACAATTCACGATGTACGGCTAATTACTGGCATACATGCTTGCTTTACGAGTAAGACGTACATTTCATTTTAAATAACCAATTTTAAAATGCTGCAAAGCAATGAAATATTAATTACTATTTATATAATTATAAAAGACTGTGATACTGAATAAAACCATCTTTCTTTTTTAACATTAACTTCTGAAACTGACCTCTTCTTCACAAATGCTATCAACATTTGGCTTTTGTCAACTTTGTATGTGAGAAAGTTGAACCAATGATGCTGTAGCAAATTTAAAGTTGCACATTTCTGAAAACATAGCACGTCTTAATTGACACTCACTTTTCTACAAGAATACACCTTATAAAAATCACACACACTTTTTATGAAGTTATTTTAATACTTTAATCTATCAAACTATTAATTACACTTCTGAGTTATAACTACATTTTCCCCAAATTTTCATTCAAAAAATACAATTACAGACAATAATGCTTGGAGACGGCTTGAATGGGTAATGAAGATAAACTTTAATATAAGTTTTTCTTCATTACCCATTCAAGACATCTCCAAGCATAATTAGTCTCAAAGTGGGTTCCTCTTCATCTATTACAGACAATGGCGAGTTTATTTACATGATATCTACTGTGCATCTCAGACCACATGGTGAAGCTGATCTGAGCCTTAAGAATGCTTAAGATAAAGCTTTCAAGTTTTTTGAAGCTCTTTTATAAAGAATATAAAAGCTAACAAAAATGTTCACACAAATTTTTTTTTGAAATATCAGATAAATTAAATTGACATGAAACAGCCATGATGCGCTGTACTTACTGGGCTAGCGGGTGTTCTTGGCCAGCCAGGGCTTGACGCACCTTCAAGGTCATCATGAAAGGAGGACATTGATGTTGCATTAGGTGAAGGAAGAGGATTTGGTGTAGGAGGATGTGACATGGATATTTTGTGGTTTGGTTTAAAAGTTTCTCCTGCTTCTTCTGGTAAAGATGATGATCCAGATGCATTGGATGCCTGACTTCCTTCATCTAGAGCTGGTGAAGGGTTAGCTACAAACTGTAGCTTTCTTGACTCCTGTGATGTCATGAAAGGAGGAACCTGATGCTGCATCCGTTCTGTTGGAATAACTGCTGTTCCAGAGACAGTAACAGTAGATGATGTAACAGGACTACTGACACTTTGGTTTACTGTAGTGTGGATTGCAATAACAGTTAATACATTAACAATGAATTGTTTTGGAACTATATACATACATATATATGTATATATACTATAATTCAAGGTAGTTTCACTTCAAGATGGGGATATACCATAAACTGAATGCTTTCTTTTTTACCAAACTGTTTTTTATCTAATCAATCAGTTTCATAGCATCAAAGAGTGCTCTTCAGTATAAGAACTATAGAAGCCAGGAAACAATTTAACACTTATTGAAAGGTACGGAAATTTAAGTTTAAAATTTATATAAAGTATGTTTTATTTTTCTGTTTAAATTTCTTTCTTTATTATATTTTTAGATTCCTATTTTTTTTTAAAATCTCAGGTTACAAAATAATCTTATTACTAACAATTTAAATCCAAGCCTAATTCAAACAAGTCTCTGAATTAACATCCACATTAAAATATTGTTAATGTTAGCAATAAAAATTAGTATAACACAATATGTGAATCTTACAGACTACAAAACATTGGATGGTGTGTATTTCTCCCTATCTCTCTCTATATATACACACACACACCACACACACACAGACAATGCTTACTGTGTCTTATAGCTGCAAATGTTAAAAGAAAAAACCTCAAATACAAGTAGCTGCTGTATACTACTTGGAAGTTTCCAATTCATGTTGCCCGATGCCTGGGACAACAAGTTTTGTATCAGGGACAAAATTTTCCATTTCACAAGTAGTATTTATGTGAATTATATTTTTATGACTCTTTAATAAAACTTTGATATTACCACATCATCCTGCTACATACATAAAACTACATTCTGTACTACAACATGTATATAATTAAAAGAATAATGGGTGTTCATGCATAAATGAATTTTGGAGTAAGGAAGTACAGACAATGTCACCATGTGCATCAGACTGTTGAGTTTTAACATCTGGGTTTTGAAAGAGTCACTAGATCTAATGTCTTTTAGAAGGTAAGTCAATTGGTTTCTTACTTCTGATCAGACCATATGGCTCAATGTCTTTTGTATTAGACACTTGATGGATATCATGTTATGGAACAGGTTTAACCCACTTACGTTTAATTTGTAGTCAGTTAGATGTCCCACACAGCCATCAGCTTTATTCAAAACTATATTTACCTAACCTTATATGCGAGTAGTCTAGGCAGATCACTTAAACAGTTTTAATTACCTTGTGTATTCCTTAATAAACCTTGTGTATTCAAATACAAAATATCATAAACACAAAAAATATTTTGCATGCAAAACACAAGTTTTCCCCCTAGTTAATATATAAAATACAAAAAATACTGTAGTGACAAGAACTTGAGGGAAGCTCAGAAGTTCACTGTTGTTTACTGTTCCTGTGTGTTGAATATGTTCTGTTTGCTGGTCAGATGTATGCATGTTGTCCGTGTGATGAAAGAGTGAGGGCATGTCTTAAGAGTGGATATGTTGGTCACATTTCTGTATGTGTTTGGAAATGACAGGTTGCAAAGGGTATTTTGTTGAAGTTAATAAAAAGAATTAAACAGTAAAAATTTATTGCTTGCACCAGAAAAGATCAATACATTCTATTTGGTAAATTACACTATAAAACAACACAGTGTCAACACAAACCTTAAACCACCTCACACCAGTTTGTGAAGTAAATGATCTACCTATATAGTCTGACTGGTAAAAGATAAATAAACAAATACTGTCTATACAGTAAATAAACAAATACTGTCTATACAGTAAATAAACAAATACTGTCTATACAGTAAATAGACAAATACTGTCTATACAGTAAATAAACAAATACTGTCTATACAGTAAATAGACAAATACTGTCTATACAGTAAATAGACAAATACTGTCTATACAGTAAATAAACAAATACTGTCTTGATAATTTGATGTATACATATATTTCATCTTGTCAAATGCCATTAACTACAGAACGAAATGAGATCAAGAACAGAAAAACAGTCTGTGGGAAGACAAAGTGAAATACACTATACAGTTCAAAATGATGAAAATAACTAGTTTAACATGTAATTTATATATAGCTACGGTAAAGAAACCAATTTGCATATAGGAATTAACGTATGGCGACTTTCATCCCAGTGCAGATATCTAATTTCTTTCTGTCCCTTGCATCTAAAACAATGTTCACTCATACTTCATTACTCAGAAAACATGCTTTAAAATCCCTTCAAAGTTTCTTTCATCACCACCTGACTGTTTTAAACCAATCAGAACACAAAAGTTTTGTACTCTAAAAAAAACTAAAAAGTTCAAAACAGAAGTGAAGCATAAAACATTAGAACTCTATCTTAAATGGAAAGGATAAGTCATCTATGAAACATTAGAACTCTATCTTAAGTGGAAAGGAAAAGTCACCTATGAAACATTAGAACTTTATCTTAAGTGGAAAGGATAAAAGGATAAGTCATCTATGAAACATTAGAACTCTATCTTAAGTGGAAATGATAAGTCACCTATGAAACATTAGAACTTTATCATAAGTGGAAAGGATAAGTCATCTATGAAACATTAGAACTTTATCTTAAGTGGAAAGGATAAGTCATCTATGAAACATTAGAATTCCATCTTAAGTGGAAAGGATAAGTCATCTATGAAACATTAGAACTTTATCTTAAGTGGAAATGATAAGTCACCTATGAAACATTAGAACTTTATCTT
>NW_013667445.1:97908-128894 GCF_000517525.1 Limulus polyphemus
AAGTGGAAAGGATAAGTCATCTATGAAACATTAGAACTTTATCTTAAGTGGAAAGGATAAGTCACCTATGAAACATTAGAACTTTATCTTAGGTGGAAAGGATAAGTCACCTATGAAACATTAGAATTCCATCTTAAGTGGAAAGGATAAGTCATCTCTAAAACATTAGAACTTTATCTTAAGTGGAAAGGATAAGTCATCTCTAAAATATTAAAACTCTATCTTAAGTGGAAAGGATAAGTCATCTCTAAAACATTAGAACTCTATCTTAAGTGGAAAGGATAAGTCATATCTAAAACATTAGAACTCTATCTTAAGTGGAAAGGATAAGTCATCTCTAAAACATTAAAACTTTATCTTATGTGGAAAGGATAAGTCATCTCTAAAACATTAGAACTTTATCTTAAGTGGAAAGGATAAGTCATCTTGAGTCTTTTAAACTTTGGGTTTAGCAAAAAAAGTGAGGATAAAGGTGGCAACCCAACTACCAGTGATGATGATGCAACTGCTAGTAGCAGCAGTCAGCTCTCTGCCACAAAAAATATGATAGCAATAAAAGAAAAAAAAGAGCATTTCAGTCTCATTGGAAGGACACCTTGTCATGGTTAGTTCTTAAAGAAAGCCAGTCACAGAGAAAATCAGTTTCCACAATGTATTGTGAGGTTTGCCTGAAATATTCTTGACACTCTGGATCAGGCAGAAATGCTTTCTAAAATGGATGTGATCAGTTACATATTGAGTCAATCAGAGTAAACAAAACCAGCAAAGCTCATGTCATGGTAAAATCAGGAGAGTGGTGCTAAGGAGGCAATGAGTTATACAACTCAGTCTGGAGGACAACCCCTTACTGTGCAGGCAATACACAAACTAAAGTAGGTAGAAAAGAAGTGACTAACACGTGTTGTTTAACAATTCATCTTCAATTTTTGAACAAGACAAACCTCTATAGACCTGTATAGAGCAATGGAGAAGGCTGTTGTGAATGTAGGAGATAATTATACCAATGAAAGGAAAGCCTCTGAATTCATTAGGTGTGAGGCAGAAGTCCTTAGACATGATATCAAGGATACAGTTAGTGAGTCAGTGTTCACCTGTATTGTAGCCAGTGGGAACACAGATAATGCTATCATTGAAGGGGAAACTGTGCTCGTAAGGGTTGTAAGAGTCCTATACATTGTAAGCAGATCTTGTTCCAATGGAACATATACATGCATTAGGTGTCCAATATGATATTGTTAACAGAATTAATCATTGGATTTAATGATTTAAAGTCTCCAAATAAATCAGGTCCAACATTAATATCAGTTAATTTTGATGGTGCAGCTGTTATGAGTGGTTCCAAAGGTAGTGTTGGAACACCACTAAAAGAAAGGATATCCCATTCCTACTCCTCTACCACTGTTTAGCTCACAGCCTTCAGCTGGCAGTTCTACATACAGTGAAATGATTACCTTGCAATGCTTAGCTTGAATAGCCCAAAAGGAGAAAAGATGCAAATCAAACTGCAAGGGTTATAGGTGAAATGCCCACTTCAGTGACGTGAAATAGGTCTCAACCAAGACAAGAGCTTTGAGGTCATGCAGCAAAACCTGGAGGTTGTGGCTTTCACTTAGGTCAAGTGATGCTTGAGTTGTGTGATCACTGTCCCTCAGCAGCCTGTTTAACAAGTAATGCTAAACTAATTGACAGAATGGTCAAGTACACCAATGAAAGGTTTTCCAAACTTCAACTTCATGTCAGCTCAGGCACTCAGTGATTTTAACAACACCTTTTGGCCAAAATGTAGAGAAAATCTTAATTCATATCCCAGTCCATTTTGATGTCCTTTTAACTGAGGAGAAGGGAGGAACTGTGGAAGAATTTTAGTCCAGTAAAGTGCACACAATAAGTTTCAAACACAAAAATATACTAGTTCTGTCTGCAACCACACTGTCAACAAAACCTTCCCCTCACAGCAACATCTTGAAACTTGTAGAGTTGGTGAATATATTCAGCGTGTCAACAGCAGATGCAGAGCACGTTTTCATCCATGAATGTCATCAAGATGAAACCAACTTAATAAGGATATCTGGCAAGATCTGATGATCCTTAAAGTTGAGGAGTACAACCGAAGCACAGCTTCTGGTGGCACCAAACACAAGACTGATCCTTAAAGTTGAGGAGTACAACCCAAGCAGAGCTTCTGGTGGCACCAAACACAAGACTGATCCTTAAAATTGAGGAGTACAACCCAAGCAGAGCTTCTGGTGGCACCAAACACAAGAATGATCCTTAAAATTGAGGAGTACAACCCAAGCAGAGCTTCTGGTGGCACCAAACACAAGACTGATCCTTAAAATTGAGGAGTACAACCCAAGCAGAGCTTCTGGTGGCACCAAACACAAGACTGATCCTTAAAATTGAGGAGTACAACCGAAGCAGAGCTTCTGGTGGCACCAAACACAAGACTGATCCTTAAAGTTGAGGAGTACAACCCAAGCAGAGCTTTTGGTGGCACCAAACACAAGACTGATTCTTAAAATTGCAGAGTACAACCCAAGCAGAGCTTCTGGTGGCACCAAACACAACATTCTTTGTAACTCTTATGGTGTTCATTGTTAAATAAAAGTTATATTCCAGTTGTTTGTGTATTTTATGGGATGGTGATGTGACTAGTATATCGTGACATTGGTACATATGGATTGAGACAGTTCCTGAGTTAGTTAAGTGATCCTTTTCTATCGATACACAAAAGTTTTTAACTGCAATGCTATATTTTACAAACTATCAACAAATCCTCACAGCTCTGTTTAGAGTTCTAAAAGATATGCAACTAGATCATTGCAAAAAAAAATCAATGTTTGTTATAAAAATAAGGAACCCATTACACATGAAATATTTGTGTGTGTGATTGCAGCTTATTGGTAAAAAATTTTATTTGAACTGTTACGTCTATTCAACCTGATACACAGTGTGATTTGATGCAAATCGTGAGAAATAATATTTATTTTAAACTGTTATACAAGGAAAAATAATCAAATTAAAATACTTATAGAAGGGTATGTTAATCATTGAGATTAAACAGAATTTTTATATTATATTTTAATATTGAGGCAAGTTACTTTTGCCTCACCCTGTATAGGATCCCACTGTTTTCCAGAACTTTCTCAATTTATGAAAAAATCACTAATATAAGGAACTGATAAATTACAAATTGTAAAACAAGTACATGCACACACACACACACACACATTCCCACTTTGTTAAAAACTTTGCTTTTTTTTGGAACTTTGACACAAGAACTCCAACATTAGATTTGACACTTTCATACACTCTCATCAGTTGGACAGTATCTCACAGAGCTTTGCCTCATGACAAGTGTGGAAAGAGCACATTTCATTTTCGAAACCTACTGTATAAACTAGTGATTATAATCACTGACCACACTGAACAGCATCAATAATAGGTACTAAGGATTTTTGGCACATAAAATATTCTTGTAAGTGTTTTATTATCTTGGGTTTTAACTTTGAACCTTGTGTGTTGAAATAAAATAGTATTCAAATCTATAATCTGATGATACTCACCACCAGATGAAAGTGAAGTCTGATGAAACCCGCTAATGCCACCTGGTGAGGAACGATCAGTACCATTCATTAATGCATTTGTTGGGGACATAGGAGAGGACCGGTTTCTGCTGTGATGTTGAGAAGCTAGATTACTGGTAGCTTGATGGCTCACACTAGACATTTCTTGGTTGGGTGGAATGTTAGATCCAGAAACTGAGCTTGGGGAACAATTTTCTGATGTTGGTGGGAGTGCCATCTGGTGAATAGAAGCTTGGATATCCATAGAGGCATTTGTTGCTGGGAGAGCCATTGATGATGGGATACCTTGATGAGTCTGTTGCTGGGGAGATTGGATATTATTGTATCCAATATTACCATAATTCTTTTGCTGAACATGCTGACGCTGGTGCACCGGTGGGGATCGTGCATTAATCGAGCTTGCCGCAGCCATCACGGCTGCTTGTGGTCCCATTACTGGGGAACCCTTAGGATACTGGTTTGGTGGAGGCATCATGTTGTTCACACCATAACCACTGTTATACTGTGAATTCACATACCCACCACCATGTTGTGCTCCATAGTTTTGGGGTACTTGTGCATGATTTGCCAATCTTCCCATATTCAAAGCACTAGGATGTCCAGAACCACCCTGAGGATAGCTATTTTGACCTGAACCACCATAACCAGCCATGCCTATCGAGTTTGGAGACCGAGGGTAATTACCTAGATTATCATAAAGAGAGAAGAACATTTCAGAAATTCCAAAAATGAAAGTCAAAATCTTCATAAATGAACCATCAACATAAGCTGGTTTATTTGACAAATGCAATTTTTCAACATAAAAAAAAACATACTATATTATAACAGCTACCCAAAGTCATCACATACTTCAGATTTACAGTTTCACACTGACTTTAGTTACATTTCCAGAAAACTTGTAACTTTGTAGTGGTTAGCCACTTTCATATCACAGATATAATCTTCTTCTATAAATTTGATTTTACATTCTATGATACCACATTTCTAAATCATCTCATAAAACATGAATCACATTTTGAAATAAAACTTGAATCAAACAATCATATAAACAAATACTAAGAAATCACAGATAAAGTCAGGCCAGAGTGGAAAACAATCATATAAACAAATATTAAGAAAGCACAGAGAAAGTCAGGCCAGAGTGGAAAATTTTCATATAAACATATATTAAGAGAGCACAGAGAAAGTCAGGCCAGAGTGGAAAATTTTCATATAAACAAATATTAAGAAAGCACAGAGAAAGTCAGGCCAGAGTGGAAAATTTTCATATAAACAAATATTAAGAAAGCACAGAGAAAGTCAGGCCAGAGTGGAAAATTTTCAGAATTGCCAACTTTAATGAAAAGCAAGGAAGATAAATGATACTAAACAAATGAGAAAAGGTATTTTAATTTACAAAAACAGTTGTTTAATCACTTACACTAACAGTCAGGAACCTAACTTTCCAGTAATAGTAATATATAGTTGGCCTGATATTGTTGATACAGATCAACAAATTTCAAATGGGTTGTAACAAGATCATCTGGGTTGGACCATAACAACAATCAAAAGTCTATCCAAGAAGCTATTTATATACAGTTACATTATTTTGTTTATGCTTTAAATAACATATAAATATAAATTTTTTATTTCAGGAATTGTTCTTAAATAAATATTAAAACTTTGACTTTTAAGACTGTCTAAAATGTTTACATTTTTTAAAACATTTAAAAGGTTGTTTATTAATTTTAGTAGTAGTAGTATTTTTTATTAATCAATCAGAAAAAAACATATCAAAGTTTTTAAACTGAATGACAAATACTGTGAGTTACCAATTTATGTTATATTTTGATGTTATATTTCTATTTATTGTTTATGTATTTTTCTTTCAAAAATTTAGTTCAGCTACATTTCCACTTGCCTTAAAAACCTGTCTCCTAGTGTATATTAAACAAATGATTTTCATATTAAGACACCAACACGAGGTTCCCCTAGTAGCAATGTATGAATACTATGTCAATAAATGTTATGTGATTAGTCCTCTAACATATAATCTCATGGTCTGACAACATATTAAACAGCCTTAAAACTGGAAGTTACATTGGTGAAAGACAACGGGTGTTAAGATTGTTAAAACTGTGATATATCAGATACTATATTTGTTAAAAGCTATTACTCCAAATCCGTGCTTCATCTTTCATTTGTCATTTAAAATTATTTCTTTCACAAGTGTCTAATATTCTTATTGTAAACAATCTTTCATTATTTTATATTTTTTAGGTATTAGTGCTTGTATTTGGAGATTGAGTTGTTTAATTACAAAGCACTAACTTGACACTCTATTTCTAGTGTTTAATATCCTGTAAAACTTGTATTTTGTTTCATAAATCTTCTAACTGTTTTGTTTCTTGACAGTAATGCTGTTATTTGATACATTACAAACGACACCTGGACAGGAACCATTTCTCTGAGGCGTTTGATTGGTTTTGGAACAATAAGTTAAAAAGTAGTGAGTTACTATCACAACAGAGATCAATAAAGCTGATTGGTTAAGCTGTTGCAGTTTTGACCAAGCAAGTGCAGATGTTAACTTTGACACAACTACCGACCATCAGTCAACATTGACACACCATGAGGAAATAACACTATTCTGAGTTACTGCAGTCAACCATCCACCCATTTCCTACCAGCAAATTTGATGGTAAGTTGGATCTCATTGTTAATGAATCCATTAACAGTTTGGAAAGATCTTTACCAAACATCTGAGAACAAACGGGCTGAAACTGCAGACTCATATTTGAGAGGAGAGCTACCAGAATGATGAAAATCACTCGGATCAGAAATGGCTTTTGAAGGCTGTGTTACATAAAAGTGAAACAATTCAAGAACCGTTCAGTAGAAAGAACACTTCAAATGCAACACAAGACATTTATTTGGAAAACTGTAAAATTATATAAGTTATGGAATCCTGAAGCCACTGACACAGAATCAGCAAAATGTTTGATATTTCAATTACGTGTTCTATTAAAAGAGTAACTTGAATTGCATTACGTTGCTTCTACTGCCAATGTGCTGAAATTCAATAAATGGTGATCAGCTAGGCATAAGCCAAAAGTTGCTCAAATGGAAGTGAAAATCATAGAAACTTCGTAAAGTGTTATAACTGTAATCAAATAGGCCCCCACTTATATATGAATTATCCCAATAAAGATGAATGTGTAAAAAGATAATGTAGTCCACAAATATGGAAAGACATCAAAGGAAAAGAAACAACTAAAACTGAACTGTCAAATTTAATACTTAATGATGTGTAAGTAGTGGACTGAATAGACACTAGGACTGATCACCCTACTATAAACGACCAAGTATGGCAATAAATTAAGAAAAACTACCTAAAATTATATTTACTGAAGTGAAATAAAGGAGAGATTTGTTTTGCTGATTGTCAACACTTGACATTACCTGGCTAAGCTATTGATGTCCAATCAACTCCTGCTGTAAAAAATTTGGTAGTACAATTTCTCATTGGCTTAGATTTTATCCAATGGAAAGAAGAAATTGATACAGACTTTCTAACAAATTTCATTTGAAATAAATGCGCTCTCTGTTGACTGTAATTATAAAGAAACACAGGGATGTGATGTTTGCATTAAAATAGAAATGAAAGTGAAAAATTAAGAGCCATTATTAAAGCATGCCAATCTTCTTACTATAACGGACATAGTGTGTATATATATATGTATGTGACCAAAATAATAAATACAATGTGGCACCATCTATTGAATGGCACCATAAACAAAAACAAATAAAAATTTCATACTTTTGGTATTCAAGATTCAGGCAATTAGTAAAATAACTACGGTACGTACATTTCTTTATAATAGAACACAACTTTATATAAAAGTACTCTCCTCACGACAAGGACATGACTTTCACTAGGATTGTATGTGAGAGTTTGATTATATCTTTATTGAGGTAATTCGTAAATACAATACTAAAAAATAAGAGTTCTTAAAAAAACTTATTTTTTCAATAAAAGTACCACTTTAAATATATAAAAACATTACAGTTTATATCAGCAAAATCTGAACACTTTTCCCGTGCAGTACCTCCCAGAAAAATCCTTTTTTACAAAACGTTCACTTTTCTAAACTGTTTTCAATGAGGTATGAATACTACGATTAGTAATTACCAGCACAAACAGCCGCCCATAGGGAGGCGTTTCTGCTAGTATCTTTAATGATAAACCTGGACTTTCAGGTGTTGCTGAACGAACATACCACTAAAATCATCAGTGTAAAATCAATACTTAGAAAAACCATATCATTATTCACCCAGTCAGAAAAGCTTCATGAACAGGTGAATGAAATGCTTGGTGATGGGTTGATTGACCCCCCCACCACACACACCTCTTCTTGTGCTTCTGCAATTTTTATTTTTATAAAAACACTACTTATTTCAAGTTCTACAGAAACTGACAGGTGACCAAGGCCTCTTATGAGTGACATTCATCACTTTAAGATTTATATAGTAGACATTTGCAGATATCGGTAAATGTTGAGAGTAGGCCTAAAACTTCTTTTATAACCGATAATGAACTTTAATTATTTCAAAGTGATACCCACTATCTTTTAAAGACTCGTGGTTAAGGCCATTAAAGGGGCAAGAGTGGTATGCATGCTTGATATAAGAAATTTCTTTCTAAACTTGCTATAATTGCTGAACACTAATACTAGTTAAGGAGAAAATGGGTCAAGTGGAATAGGATCCCAGCTCCATGTTACATGGAATTAGAAACAGCCCCAGTTTTGCAACTTCAAATGAAGGGTCAACACTTTTTTTCTATATACAGATGCCTCAAATGTTGGAAAGGGAGCATTTCTATGTTAGAATGGTGTCATAGCATATGTTAGTCAAACACAGACTTTGGCAGAAATGAATTACAGAGGTACAAAGTTAGAATTCTAAGCTACAGACTGCACTTTAGAGAAATTCAAGATTTATTTTGATGGAGAAGAATTTGGAGTTGTTACCAAACATGCTACAATGAAATGGTTACTGACAACCTTGAGGTTAACCTGTTGGCCCTTAAAGCTATAGATCTTACACTACACACTGTTATTCATTGAATTAATTACCAGACACTTTCTCAGCAGCCATGCTGCTAATCTAGACTTGTGTCTTGTAACCTAAACTGTTTGCTACTGTTAATGTTAGCAGTACTGAACAAATAGTAGATAATGATTATGAAAATATATATATGCTTATTTAAAGACTGGAGAATTATCTGAAAATCCATCTGCTGCTGCTAGGAAACATGGTGTCTTGACTTACAACAATCCTTGCAGCAGCAGAACATTATTATTTTGTCTTGACTTACAACAATCCTTGCATCATGTTAAATAATAATGTCCTGCTGCATGTCTCTTTCCTTCTGGGGTTCACAATAACGAGACCAGTAGCATGACTCTTTCCTTCTGGGGTTCATAATGTTGAGGCCAGTGGGCATGTCTCTTTCCTTCTGGGGTTCACAATAACGAGACCAGTAGCATGACTCTTTCCTTCTGGGGTTCATAATGTTGACACCAGTGGGCATGTCTCTTTCCTTCCAGGGGTTCATAATGTTGAAACCAGTGGGCATGTCTCTTTCCTTCTGGGGTTCATAATGTTGACACCAGTGGGCATGTCTCTTTCCTTCTGGGGTTCATAATGATGAGACCAGTAGCATGACTCTTTCGTTCCAGGGTTCACAATGATGAGACCAGTAGCATGACTCTTTCGTTCCAGGGTTCACAATGATGAGACCAGTGGGCATGTCTCTTTCCTTCTGAGGTTCACAATGATGAGACCAGTAGCATGACTCTTTCCTTCCAGGGTTTATAATGTTGAGACCAGTGGGCATGTCTCTTTCCTACTGGGGTTCATAATGTTGAGACCAGTGGGCATGTCTCTTTACTTCTGAGGTTCACAATGATGAGACCAGTGGCCATGTCTCTTTCCTTCCGAGGTTTACAATGCTGAGACTAGTGAGCATATCTGTTTCCTTCTGGGGATCACAACGATGAGACCAGTAGGCATGTCTTTTTCCATCTGGGGTTCACAATGCCGAGATTGGTGGGCATGTCTTTTTCCATCTGGGGTTCACAATGCCGAGATTGGTGGGCATGTCTCTTTCCTTCTGGGGTTCACAATGCTGAGATTGGTGGTCATGTCTCTTTCCTTCTGGGGTTCACAAAAGATACTTTGAAAAGAAAAGCTTCTGTAAAGAGCCTGTACTTAAACTATAAAGGATTCCCAGAGATGGATAAAGGGTACTTAATAAAATGAGATGAAAATTGGGAAATTTTATGAAGTGACTGTTGTCATCTCTTCGTTTTTCAAAAGGAGAAGAATTTTAGGTAGCAATTTCTATCTTTCTTTTAGTTATAGTTTTCTTTATCATTTACGTATTTTTCTTTCTATCATTTAATTCAGCTAGATATTAGGTCGTCTTAAAAATTGTGTACATTAAACATGTTATTTTTATATTAAGACACAAACACATGGTTCCCCTACTGGTGATGTATGAGTACTAAGTTCATGATTAATTATATAAAATAAATGTTAAGCAGTTAGTCACATGGTATTTAACCTCATGGTCTGGCTAGATAATTAAGTGAAATTAGATGACACATTGGTTTAGAGATTTGTGAAACAGTGATAGGAAAGATATGTTATTTATTAAAATATATTATTGCAAGTACTCACTTGACCTTCTATTTGTGATCTAACATTATTTCTTTGAGAAGTGTCTCATGTTGTTAGTGCAAATGTACTTACAAATTATACGTTTTCCTCATCTGGCTCTTTTTTTCCTTATTCATTATTACTACTATTATTACTTTGTGATTTTTTATATTGATAACACTGCATTTTTTGTAAGTTTGTTTTTATATTTGGAGACTGAGTTATTTATTTACAAAGTCCTGGCCAGACACCAATTCAATATTTTGTAAAACTTGTGTTTTGTTTAATAAATTTCCTAATTTTTTGTACCTTGGTAGTAAAATCATTACATGATATACTTGCATTAGTGAGTATAACTTAAAATGGCCCACCAATCTTAAAATAGTCTTTTGAAAAGTTAGTAGCAATAATTAAATAGCAAAATTGGTATAATCTCAAGACTACCCATAATACTTATGAAATAAGTACTTCCAATATTCAAATTAATTTCTTTATCCAATAAAACATTCAATAAATTACTTTAAAAAACTGCTTTATGCACTAATCAAAAACAACAACATATCAAAATTATAGGCATTGACAAAAAAATACCTCCTTGCTGATGATAAGCTGATAATGTGTTGCCACTTCCCATCATGCTAGGATGCATCTTGTTCATATAAATGGTAGGTGTTGCCATCTGTTGACTAATTCCTAAAGCAATATTAAAATATAGGATATTATAGCAACAAAACTATTTAAAATGAACACTTTCTTGAATAGTATTACATTAGAAATTAATATCAGATACCTCAACTAAATTTTATCTAGATAATGAGAACATTCCAAGCACCTTTATTATTTTGTATTATATTGTTTATATAGGTTTTTACAAAGTAATTCATTGTCTTAAAAGCTAACAGACTTCAACATTAGACAGATGTAGTACACATAATAACATCTTGTTTTATCACTTTAAATATCATTTCATGGCTGAAAAGGAGATTTGTTAAGTCTTACCAACTGCACCAGCTTACATTAACATATCACTGACCAGGAATACTATCATCTTGGTTTGAATAGCAAGCATGGACTAGTTTACTGTTTTAATCAGTACTGGTATGTTTCGAAGATACAGCATTATCTGAAGTTCATTACCCACAACATAATGCTTTAAAGCATGAAAAAACATAAAACTATCAGAAGTCACTAGTTCATCAGATCATCTCTGGGCCATCAACCAATAAGCAATTGCATAAAAAGAAATTAAATGTAACTCTTCACATACATATGCCTATCAAACACCATTTTACAATTTTATAACTATTGCAAAGTTTAAGCATATTACTCCTAGTATTTAAGTTTGTTTTTTCACTCTACCACACAAATAATCCATCCATAAAAGGACATTCAAAACTACATCTACTTTTGGAAGTTTAAATTACTTAAACCAGGAATCATTATAGCAGCTTGTCTCTGAATTCACAGTCTGGGCACACTGAGCTGCAGGTGATACCCAGCCCTGCCCCATCTGTATAACTTTACTTCTGATCAGAAAAGGAACCCAAACACTTTCAAGAAGTGGTCATGCTATAGGTCTTCTTTTCTTATGCTAACCTTCTACTGTTTGTCCTGTGTACTTTTGAACATCGTGAGACTTCTCGGTATCATTACTGGTTTTCCACATTTTGGAAAACTGTGACATACGTAGTAGTTTTCCCACCATTATAACATCTTCAGTAAATTTACAAATGTTGCTATTTTAGAAGATATCCAAGTCATTAGCATGAATAATGAATAATAGAATTCCCCAAACAAATTCACGAAAACCCTTATAATCACATTCTTCTAACCAAAAAAAAAAATCACCTCCCTATCTCTCAACCTTTAAACACTGTTTTTTAGTTTCTTATACCTTTCTCCCTTTCCGTAAACATTAACTTCTTCTAAACATCAATCAGGGTGTTATCACTCATCTAAAAACATGAGTTTATGAGAAAACCTCTGTTTTGAAATTACAATGAGATCTGAGAATTAAACTTTCCAGATAATTTATGAGAACAGATTTCAACTTCCTGCTAACTTCAGAAGTCACACTAACAGGCCTAAAGTTTCACGTGTCTACTCTACACAAGATGTTTTCTTTTCAAAAACAAAAATTAAATTGGCAATCTTCCAATCATCAGGAATTTTCTTGGTGTCAAGATACTTTTAAAAACAACAGTTACAGCCTTCCCCACCCATGAATTTTACCTACTTCAAGGTCTCTGATAAATCTTGTTTAAGAGCCAAGGTTTTTTTTACTATACCTTAAAGGACAATTATTCTCATCTTAAGAGATATTACTCAGCTTTGGAATTTCTACTTTTTCTATCTGTAAAATTCCAGTAAAAAAACCTGTTTAGTACTTCCCGATATTTCCTTCTTTTATAGAAGCTTAAAATCTCTTAAAGGACAAAAATTATCCATTGTTCCTTTAAGCAGGTAATGTAGGCATAATAACCATTTAAATCAACCTTATTTACAGTATTATTGTACAAAAAAGCTGGTCCTATATTACTCAACACCATTGTTAGCTACAATGACTATCAAAAGGTCAAGGTAAAGTTTTCTATCTTCACACTTACTTAAATTTGATCTGGTTTAAATACATACTGATAAATTGTGGTACAAGACTGGTATTACTTAGATAATTATGAACAAAAAGTCCATCCATTCACACTGAACCAACCTGTTATACTAGTCTGTTTTTGTTTTTTTAATTGATGTGTTACTCTGGTTTCAACCAGTATTGATAAAACAACAATAAACTGTTGATTTACCTTGACTGTTCATTGTTTGTAGGTTTATCTGGTTTCAACCAATATTGATAAAGCAACAATAAACTGTTGATTTACCTTGACTGTTCATTGTTTGTAGGTTTATCTGGTTTCAACCAGTATTGATAAAACAACAATAAACTTTTGATTTACCTTGACTGTTCATTGTTTGTAGGTTTATCTGGTTTCAACCAATATTGATAAAACAATAATAAACTTTTGATTTACCTTGACTGTTCATTGTTTGTAGGTTTATCTGGTTTCAACCAGTATTGATAAAACAACAATAAACTTTTGATTTACCTTGACTGTTCATTGTTTGTCGGGTCTTCTGGTTTCAACCAGTATTGATAAAGCAACAATAAACTGTTGATTTACCTTGACTGTTCATTGTTTGTAGGGTCTTCTGGTTTCAACCAGTATTGATAAAACAACAACAAACTGTTGATTTACCTTGACTGTCCATTGTTTGTTGGGTCTTCTGGTTTCTACCAGTATTGATAAAGCAACAATAAACTGTTGATTTACCTTGACTGTTCATTGTTTGTAGGGTCTTCTGGTTTCAACCAGTATTGATAAAACAACAATAAACTTTTGATTTACCTTGACTGTTCATTGTTTGTAGGGTCATCTGGTTACAAGTGCCACCACCATCAGACTGGCCAGAGGATGGTCTAGGAGGCATGGATAGGCTCTGCTGATTGCCTGGAGTTTTAAAAGTAATTAGCTTTAATATGTTGGTTTGTAAAACCAAAAAAATTCCTGAAAATTAACTTACAGACAAAGAAAAACTTGAATTTCTCGACTGATAACAATTTTTAATTACAAATAAATCTCTTTATTACAGCTACTTCTTCTAGATTATAAAGCAATAATCATGACAAAGGTCTCAACTTCTGTTTCCTATCACTAATGATAATTTCAAAAAATATTTTACCCACTGCTTAGAAGTTTTCCTGAAGACAGATTTATCTCAGGTTTAAATTTGTTGAAAAAACAAACAAACAAAAATTAAGCATGATTTACTAACAGATTTGGGATATATATATAAAAAATTACAATAACATTTATTTGATGTTGTAATAGGTTTTTCATAAATCATAACTTCAATAAAATAATCAATTCTGAAATTTGTTTTTCCAAAAATGAGATAATTGCATTCCCTTGCCAGTAGTAATATCTATGGTAAACAGCTAGTTACAGTAATACTAAAACTGGTGTAAAATTACAATATAGTGATAAAACTGGTAATTATGTATTTTACTAAATAATACTATATAAACAAATTCAATTATCCCAAACCAGTAAGAAGAAAAAACTTAATAATAAACCTTGTAAACGTTTATTAATTTTTTCACTTAAAATTAAACAACAGTAGGGAAAACCTCGTGCTTTTTTTTTTGTATCTATTGTGATTCAAATGTTTTGTTATCTTTAATTCAAGGTCAGATATAATACCACCATCATGTATCAATACATGGCCGGTGTCAGCTGCTAGTGGCATTGCCTCTACATCTCTCTATATTTATATACACAGAGATACATAATGGGTTGTGTGGGAGTTTTCTTGTATAACGCTGTCAATGGGTGTGACGTCTACAACACCAGACTCCAAAACAAAACAAACATGGATTTCTAATCACTTAAGTAGGACTAGTATAGAGCTGGAGCTGCCGTTATTACACTCATTTAAACTGATAACATCATAAACAAGAGTGAGTATCCTAATAACTGCACCTTGTATCATTATGGCGTTTACTGGGGATGTTTTATTAATGTATATAGAGTCGTGAAAGGTGAGGCTAAGTGAAATCGCTTTCTACACAACATTAATATACATCATTAATAAACTGACATATTACATTAAATGTATATCTTCAAGATATGATTTGTACAGCTCTTTCTTGAAGCTCCGTATAAGTTAAAAAGTCGAAGAACATGACATGTGAAACCTGCAATTCAAGTGATTTTATCCAGCGCTAAGTTAATTAAAACGTTATCAATTTGAGTCGTCATAAAACAACGATAAACATTGTATTTATTGTATTTGCAAGAAGACTATTTGGTCCAATTATACAACTATAATATTTTATATCCTATGATAACACTAAACTGACACGCGATTTCTACCAAGTCCTGTCTTTGGAAAACCGATGACAGTACTAACGTTGAAATTACGAATGGTGAAGTCCATCAAACTAATAATTTATATAAGTGAATTTATTTTAACGATCTTGGCTTTCTTTTATGCGCTTTAAATTTGTCAATTTGTTTTATTTAACGGCAAAGCTGTACAATGAGCTATCTACGTTGTGCCTACCGAAATAATCTAACCCTATAGTGATATAAGCCCTCAAGCTTACTGCTGAGCCAATAGGAGCGGTTATGTGAGAAAAATACATTTTGAAGTTTGTAAAAACTACAGACTTGTCACGTTGATTTTTACTGAAATTTTACAAAAATATCTTCAGTTTTTCTGTAACAAACTTAACGCTTGAAATACACAGTAATGTTAATACCTAATTATAAATTTAATTCACAATACAGCTTAAGGTTTAACTTACAAAGCAACCAGGCTTTATCCAAGAGCTTCCAAAATTAGCTAAAAAAGATAACACTTTCATTTGAACTAAGGGAAACTTTTATTAAAATAAAAATCAATTATATTATACTGGCGCTTTCTATTACATTTTTTTTTTTAGTGTAACTGCACACTCACGTTCCTTTCAAGAATAATAACCTTATTTATTCACTTACGTTAACCATAAATATTAAAACACGTGACGTTATTTGTTCTTCATTGACACATAAACTGTATCGTAATTCACTAAATAATTTCTAAACGTCAGTACTATAAACCTAATGTTTATGTAAAAAACACTCCGTTCTGTTACGGTGTAGAAAAAGAGGAAGAAAACACGATTACACGCGCCAGGTGCTTGATAATCGAAAAAGAAAAGTTATTCCCACTACACTAATCCTAACGGTGTATTACGGTACTACAATGACGCCCGTTCGCAGTTTTTCAAGTACAAGTCATAAAATATGTTATATTTTTTTAGTAGAAAGTCTAATGTTTTGTAGAAAGAAACGTTTCTGAAGTATTCCAAGTTAATGTACAAAGTTGCTAGGTAAAGTTATATTTTCAGATAATATATGCGAATTTATGTAAAAGCCTTTTTCAACAATATTTGTTCGATAAACGAGCAAGTGCTCTCCAAGCAACAACCAACATTACCAACGCAACAAATATATTGTTTGAAGCTTCTTGGAAAGAAGTCTGGGTGCCTACAACTTAGTTATTCAAGCATAAATTTTCGTTATAACCGTACACTGCTGCTTTTGTATTCTTAATCAAAATAAACATGCAGTAGGCCTTGGAAATATATTTTCGTAAGGTCAAAAGTATTGCAATATAAAGACTGATATTAAGGATGTCCGAACAATTTATGGTATGCAAAACTGGAAAGGTCAAGTGATTTGCTAAAAAACAAAAAACTTTGACTTCTGATAAATTCGGAAAGCACTCCGTAACTGTTTTTATTCTCACAGTAACGCGAATCAGCCGAAGTTTTCGGCTTTTTGCATTGAAAATGTATTGAGTAAATAAATTATTATGAACTTCTTATGATCAAATTTGATAAACAACTTATTGAATTATTTAATATTTTCTACATAAGATTTCCGTATTTCATTTCACGGATATCATATTTTATCTGAAATTGTTTTACGTATTTCGTGATTTTTAAATACGTTTTATTTGTTTTTATGTGATTAAAACATGAAAGTTTTCGATCGTATTTCCCCTGTTTTTTTTATGTTTTAAAGTGATTAAGTCCTTTCAAAGATTTTTAAAAAACATTATTAGGTGATTATAAATAAAAAAATTTCAACCATCGTTTCAGTGATTTTTAAAATCGTTTTGTTTCTAAAGTGATAAAATGTGAAAAATTCACAGATGTTTTAAAACGTTTTGCTTGTTGGTTTTTTAAAGAGATTAAAATACGAACATTTTTAAAACTTCCATTCAATGACCGAAAAAAGTTTGGCTTTAAAATGAATTAAAAACTAAACAGATTGGCAATTTGAGCTTTAAATTAAATTAAACTTAACTGCAACAGATACGTAGATACTGGCAACAACAGAGGTCGTTGTTGTAACTCCCACTGGTAATACTTGAAATAACACGTATTTCTGCTGTCTACTGCATGCAAGCATTTTCGTTCAACTACTGTAGTCTAAAGGGTTTTTGGTACACGTGTAACATGTCTACTTGTTCAGACTTTTATATCAACAGTTCTGAACGACAAGTTACAGAAACGGTTCTTTGGGTTATTCAAATCTAACACATACATGCTACAATATAAAATGTTAAATATGTACGTAACGTAGCTATAACATTCTGCTTCAAGTTTTTTTAACGTGGAGTTTTAGTTGAGTTACACATAAGCAAACATTACCAAAGTATACAAGTTTTGGTGGACATGGAAGAAGTATTAAAAAATACAAAAATCTATTTTACTAGAACACCTTCAGTAACTGTGTTGGACACAGCACCTGTTATGGTATAAAAAAAACGAATGGTATTTCTCTGTTGAGTACTATCTATGCAGACAGTGGAAAAAGATCACAACACAACATCCATGGCTACCAACCAGACAATAGAGACCCACGAGACGACTCTTACTCCTGCTGTCAAGCCCTAGCCACTTTAATCGAATCAAACAATTGGTGAGATTCGTCACTTTTCATTGATCTTTACGTCAATTTCTGTGCTCAAGACACGAGATCTAATATTTTTCCAATCAAGTCTACGGTAAGTGGCTTATAGGCTGCAGTTCCGACATAAAAGCCAGGCGTACGGAGTTACCTGTGCACAGATGTTCTTGCTTAGTCTTGAAGTTACATTAAAATCACAATTTAAAATCTGTATGGACCAAGAAATGATTAATGTCGGGGAGTTGAACCCTCTGTATATCTAATAGTTCACTGTTTTTAAGTAGGCTGAAATGTCTTAGACACTCATACCACCGATACTAGATCAATAATTTATTTCGTCTCCATCTTTATAAATCCACAGCATCATGGGGTTGGAATACAAATCCAACTAATACAGAGACAGACTGGAAGTATGCTAACATCAATATTAAATAGCTGAAGAAGATAACCTCATAATATAAACTTACCAACTGCTGGAGACATTGACCGCGATCCTGTTGACGACCCCGAAGGAGAAGGAGCCGGCCTGTGTGGCGAGACCCCTTGATGGATAGGCTGTCCTTGTTGTCCTAGGGAATTTGGAGGTGTGCTCGGTGCCCTCAGGATTGGGGTGGTTTGCCCTCCACCAGAGTCTGATGGAACATTTGCTGTATCCTAAACGAAGCAAAATGATAAATATAAGAATAAACAAAATCTAAACTTAGACAAAAGAGACAATGTTTCCCACGTCATTCCATAACAAATGGTAACACTTATATCATGTTATAGATAACAATTGTAGTGTCAAAAATTCATAAAATTAGAGATTTGAAAATAGTACTCTAATCCAGAATTTAGACCAGTTAGTACACACCATAACAAATGAAACAGAGGGTTGACTTAATCTTCAAATCACTGAGTTGTTTGTACACCATTCCCTAACGATGGGTTCACATACTGAGTGAGCTTATGTTTTACTCAATTACGAGCTTCCCAGTGGGTCGGCGGTAAGTTTACGAACTTACAACGCTAGAATCATGGGTTCGATTTCCCGTGGTAGACAGAGCAGAGATAGCTTACTGTGTGGCTTTGCGATAAAAACTAATAAATAGCCAATTATGATACGATACGGGATGTTAAGCTCTGTCCAAATAAAAAGACGGTAACTAACATCTATATAATATACGTAAGGGATCCCAACCATAATTAATTTTAGTATGTTTTTTTATATATTTGTGACACTATAAACCAACAAAATAAACCCACGAGCAATTTAGAGGATATTAAGTTTCGGAAAATGTGTTTAAAAAGTTGATATAAACCTAAATAAATCCCCTCGTTAATAAAACGAACCAGTTTCAGAACACACACACACGCACAACAAAAAATAAATAAAAATCAAGGCAGTGTGTCACGAGGCAGTCATAAAACTAACTTCTGTTTATTCTAGATCTACAACCATCTTTATTAGATTTTCACTCTTTCTGTCTCTGTGATAAATCTAACTTATTTTATATATCTATAAACGTCTATCTATACACACAATACTGGAAATAATCATGGAAACTGTAAGGTAAAAGAATGTAAAAATGCAAATACTATGGGAATGCCAACTTTTTAATAGTGTGACAACGAGTACAGTCACGTTTACGCTATGATTGGTTGTCAATCAACCAATCAAAAACTGCCAAAACTTATAAAAGTACAGGCAGTTATTCAATGGCCACTACTAGTGGTGAAGATCCAGTCAATGGCCACTATTACTGGTGTGGATCCAGTCAATGGCAACTATTACTGGTGTAGATCCAGTAAATGGCCACTATTACTAGCTTAGATCCAGTCAATGGCCACTATTACTAGTGTAGATCCAGTCATTGCTCCAAGAGCTGAAGTACTGCATGACGAGTATTTATAAGTCAAAGCTTTCCCATGTAAAAAACTGTTTCCGGGTGATCTTTATGCCAGGCACTGAAAAGGGCATTGGTAATAATAAAAGTGGTTAAGGCAGAAAACCAAAACTCTCCAAAAGTTATGTTAAGTATCTAAAGCTATGCTCTTTACGACTAGTACACAATATTTTACTAACAGTCTCGCTGTCAATACTGGCGTGAATGCTACTTTGAAAGCAGTGAGATAGGTATGGATTGCTGCTGAGAAGAGTTAAACAAACCAAATGACTGAAGTGGGCCACAAACAGTGGAATGAGCAAAACTAGAGATAAATGAATCCAAGTTATTCGACAACAATCAACGACAGCCTGGTCGCAGTAGAGAAAAAAGCCGTATCATAGCAGCATACAACATCTATAGTGGGGGATTAGTACAAGTTGGTGCTCTATACAAAAAAGATGGCACCCTTACTGCTGACAAATACAGGCAGATTTTGATCCATCCTGCTTTCATCTCGGTAACAAGACTCATCGGGCGAGGATCGATTTTACAGCAAGACAATGAATGATCACAAGCCTATAGCAAATGAGATGAAATAATATGTTGACGATAAAGAGTCTGGAGAAATGCTCACAGCTGTCCTGACCTGCACAAGTTCCCGATATGAACATCCCTGAAACTGGACGGAC
The DNA here is from genome assembly GCF_000517525.1 of Limulus polyphemus. Lineage (NCBI taxonomy): Eukaryota > Metazoa > Arthropoda > Merostomata > Xiphosura > Limulidae > Limulus > Limulus polyphemus. Next base: position 118,275 of record NW_013667445.1, read on the forward strand.
CTTATGTATAAACTGAGAAAGTCAAACAAAAGGCGGCCAGACAACTAATTAATGCATTGCAACTCGTTTGACTTTCTAATCTATTTTAATACATTTATCATATTGTTTCTGGCTCATCTATGTGTACCACATCTGTTACCATAATTACTTACATTACTTCATACATATATAGATATACATTGAGAGAATCGAATCAGATACTAGCCACATAATCGTAACTTAAAACATTTCATCTAATATCACAGCCTTCCTTGTTTTTACTTCCATGACATTTGGAAAACGATATATTTTGTGTCCAAAGGTCACTTTTGCAAAACATACTAACATATATGTAAGAAGCACGACAAACAGTACAAATTAATGAACTCAGTTTCAAACCCTAACCCACAAAATATTCGGTTTCATTGATCTCGAATCTATGATCAGATATTTTCTCTGAAGGAAGTTAAATTAGAAATCAGTATTGTCCAACAGTTTAAACTGTATCTAAAGAACTTTCAAATTTTAAATCACCATGAACATAAAACGATAATTTAGTACAGGCAAATCTGATTAGACGTTATACAAAAGTTTTTTTTTTTGTAACAGACGTCCATTAAACTTTTCAATACCATTCAGAACAAAGAACTATTCAAATAAAGCGAAACCACGCGATCCTCGTGAAGTTAGTTCTGTCTGTACAGAAGATGAGAAAAAGCCCTCGTTTCTATTGTCCTTTTCAACTCCCCAACAATACATTAAATCAACTACTCCAGAACCTGCTGCCGTCATGAAGGGCATGTTTATAACCACGTGACTCCTACAACAGCGCCATGCGCTTTATATATCGGTTTAAAACAATATTGAAAATTATTCTAAATCGCAACCGAAAGGCATCCGTGAACAAACACAATTATAAAAATGACACAATGACTTATGAAAATTAATTTAAAAAATAAAGACATTTTTCGTATCTAAATACCACAAGTATAGGCTATCAAGCACGACAACGACCACAAATATATCGCGTATCTCTCACATACAGACGTTGGCAAAAAAAGAAAAGTTTGGGTACTAAATAGCACCTACAATATTCACCCCTCCTGTAATAAGATAATGCTAAAATTACTTACATTACACCCCACCCCGTTGGCTCAGCGGAAAGATAGCCGGCTTATAATTTTAAAATTTATAGTTTGATCCCCGTGGCATAAGACAGACCACTGTGAGGTATAAAGATGGAAACAGTGCAGATAGATCATTGTGCAACTTTGAGCCCCCCAAAAAAAACTTTTTATGTGCTTGTTTCCGAGATTTGGTTAAAGGCATACCATTGGCAGGACGTAAAGGCTGCGAATCTAAAGACGTACGTGACGTTGCATGAGAATAAAGCACAAATTCTGTATTTATAATTTGATATACGAGTCCTCTTTTAGGCTTGCATTGGAGGTGTGATGGACTGAAAATATATTGTCTATGGTCGCCATCATTTAGTAAAAATATATTTACATAACCTGCGTATACACTGTTGGATTTTCTATTAGAAATCCCGTGAATACAAGTAACCATCTGATAGCCCTATCTTATCGGATACAAGTAACCATCTGATAGCCCTATCTTAGTGGATACAAGTAGCCATCTGATAGCCCTATCTTAGTGGATACAAGTAGCCATCTGATAGCCCTATCTTATCGGATACAAGTAGCCATCTGATAGCCCTATCTTATCGGATACAAGTAGCCATCTGATAGCCCTATCTTATCGGATACAAGTAGCCATCTGATAGCCCTATCTTATCGGATACAAGTAGCCATCTGATAGCACTATCTTAGTGGATACAAGTAGCCATCTGATAGCCCTATCTTATCGGATACAAGTAGCCATCTGATAGCCCTATCTTATCGGATACAAGTAGCCATCTGATAACACTATCTTATCGGATACAAGTAGCCATCTGATAGCCCTATCTTAGTGGATACAAGTAACCATCTGATAGCCCAATCTTAGTGGATACAAGTAACCATCTGATAGTCCAATCTTAGTGGATACAAGTAACCATCTGATAGCCCAATCTTAGTGGATACAAGTAACCATCTGATAGCCCTATCTTAGTGGATACAAGTAACCATCTGATAGCCCTATCTTAGTGGATACAAGTAACCATCTGATAGCCCTATCTTAGTGGATACAAGTAACCATCTGATAGCCCTATCTTATCGACAGCAAATTCTTCTGTATCATTTACGCACTAGATAACAACCGCCAGGTGTTCCTGTTATTCATAGGCTAGGTTAATTATCTTCACGGCATCTTATAAAATAAATAAAAACAAAAGTGTATCCAGAACATAGGTCGTTAGGTGATCGGCAAAGATCAGCGGAGAGCGCGAGTGTTTCACAGCAGGTATTTTGTCAAGATTAAGGTATAGAAAATCTATATTATTTACATTCACTAAAACTACAGATAGACAAGTTATAACGTTAGTAGCTTACTACAGGTACGCACGTGGACATATACGACTGTTTCCAATAAATAGGTAGCGCGCGCGCACACACGTGCTTCGCTTTGAAGGCACCGAGGTCGATTGAAGCTTTACCACTGTATAAAAAGGTAAATGAAAATGTAAATATCGCGATGGTTGCGTGTATCCACGTATTTCAATCAGAGTAATTTGTGTATACGTGTGTCAGAACATTCTGGACAAAAATTAATATTTCCTATCATCTTTGGGCTCCAAATCACTGCTGCATTCTTTAAAAAGTCCCAAGTTCTTCCCATTTATAAGTACAAATATTTAATACACGTGTGATGATATTTCCATCATAGGTTGACCAGTTTTTAATTGGTTCTTTGAGAAGAACAAAACTTGAACTGGTAATAGCTGGAAGTTTACGACAGTCTGGAAAAGCAACTAAAAAAAAAACGGTACCAAAACGAACCAGTTTATACAAGGGGAGTGTTCATTACTGTATAAAAGCAACACTAATATATATTATGAATGGTATATAAAACAGTGAGACATATGAAAAGATGTGCTTTAACCGAACAAGACGGTCACAGATTAACGACACATTTCTACCAAATCTTTCAAAACCCATTCCAAGCTAAACTTTTTAATGGGCTAGAAAACGTGTCCTAATTGTAGTTTCTTTACGTTCGGTAAATTTGTATATTGAAATTAACTGCGGGCCAACATACTTAATAGGAAGAAATAGAGCCACGTGCTGATAAACTGTTCGTTTTACTGCATCACCAATAAGAGTTCAATCTTGGTAATTACCGTCACCTGGCGTCTCGCTGTCTGAGCGAGCGTGTAATATGATAATAAAACAACCCACAACAAATAAGGGGGTGGGGCGAGGGAAAGAAATCGTGAAGAGTAAGTTGGTAGGGGTTAAGAGAGAGCAGAGGTGGCAAGGCTAAAAACAGCTGGATCAAAGGTTTTAGATAAAAATGGTAAATATAGTGGTTGTAAATCCGAAAGAAAGATTGAACGGCACGTGGTTAAACTTTTTGTTGTTTTTTACTGGATTTTACTGTTATTCCAACGCTTCTGGAAGGAAAAAAAAACCACACACACACACAAAAAAAGATCGAAATCCTAAGAACAGCGCATACATCTAAAAACTAGGGTTATGGGCTTAGCAACAAAACCTGTTACATTTTATCCAAATAAAGCATATCGTGTCTTCACAAGCTCATTCAACAGTCTTAATCTCCATTACAAGATTTCAGTTAGCAATTATAAAGCATAAATAAATATTTTTGAGGCTATGTTTTGACATTTGTATTACTGTTATCACCACTGGAGTTACTTTGCTTTTGTGAATACCGAACTCGTGTTTCGATGAAGAAATGAATACACGAGTACTGTAGCAATCAGAAAATCAGCAAGTTAGAGACTCTTTTACGGTATTTGTGAAGTTAGACCTGTCTTTATTTTCTGATTTATACACGTGAAGTTAACTCCCCCTCAAGAAAAAAGAAACAAGGTACCGGCACACAGTTTTAGTCACATTTTGAAGCTTATTTCTACTTTTTTTTATGTCACCAAAACGACGTTGTGTTATAACCACACTCCTAGCGGCAATAGCTTATTTTGAATTTCGGGTAAAGCTACACGAGGGCTATCTGCGCTAGCCGTCACTAATTTAGTAGTGTAAGACTAGAAGGAAGACAGCTAGTTATCACCACCCATCGCCAACTTTTACCAACGAATAGTGGGATTGACCGTCACATTATAACGCCCCCACGGCTGAAAGGTCGAACATGTTTGGTGGGATGTGGATTGCGAGTCGAGCGCCCTAACCACCTGACCAAATATAAAAGATCAATATATATTGTTTCTAACCTGTTTTACCTTTCAGGTTTTTATGTGTTATAAAGATTCCAAAATAATAAATTTTGTAAAAACAATAAACCACAAATTGTAAAACTAAGATTTTTTTTCTCAAGTGTGCGGATTGGCAAGATCGGTGACCAAAAGTCACCACCAGCGTTTGTGTTAAGTAGTATTTCATTGAAATATGTAAAAAAAAAAAAAAAAATAGTATTTTGCGACACTTTTAAATCAATTGGGTCAACAGAAACAAAATGGCAGACGTTTACATTTTGTCCAGAGAGGGCGCTGTTGTGACAATATATTTTCGTACGAGAGTATGAACATTAAAGTCAGAACTTAAAAAAGATAAAAAAAAAAGCCGGGATTTCCTCATCATCACCGACTAGTGTTCGAAATAGTTGATAACAGAAAACACCTTCGTACAATACAAGATGAGAAGGGGTTAAAATACAAGGGTCAAATGTCAAGAAACTTGTATGAATTGCGCTATTTAAGGAGAATTTTCATGACAGGTTTTATTCTTAGTAGGTTTTGATGGTTCAGTGGTGTGAGGGATTATAACGCTAAAAATCGGGTTTCGATACCTTCAGTGGGTAGAGCACACCTAACATATTGCGTACATATGCACTTGAAACATTCTTATTATATTTGTTATAATCTTATATATAATACATAAAATTCAATTAGGGATACCTTTGAGGTCATAAAGGTCACTCTCAATAGCCACTTTATTACTACACTTGGTCAGTACTCTTGCTTCATAAACCGGTTTCGTAACCTCAGTGGCGCCCCCCAGTAGCTCAGCGGCAAGTCTGTAGGCTCATAACACTAAAAAAAACCAGGTTTCGGTATTTGTGATGAGCACAGATAGCTCACTGTGTAGCTTTGTGCTTAATCACAAACAAACAAACAAAAATCCTTAAGTGGCCATTGTTCAGTTCTCCCTCTTCACGTGACAAATAATTACCGTATTGTTCGGTGTATGAGACGCACTTTTTCACCCCAAAATTTGATGTCAAAATCTGCTTGCGTCCTATACACCGAAGGTATGAATAATATATATGTATATACACAAGCCGTGTGTAAATATATTTAAATAGGCATGCATAGTTTAGTTCAACTGAATGTGTTAATTATAACAATAGCAGTTTTTTTCTTTTAAAAACATAACTATTTATAATGCTCCCTAAATAATAAATATTACAGTGAAAGCAATGAAGATTTTGTAGGTTTTGAACCAAACTAAATAACAGTAAACCTTTTTTTATTTACGGTATTTTCTTATTTTGAGCTCTTTTGTGTTTAGAACAATATATACTAATTGTTAAAGTATCAAACTGAATTTTTGTTCAATAAAAATTTTTCAACTGCGACTGTAGCTTTTTTTCCCACAAAACTTTGTCCTCAAAATAAGGGTGCGTCTTATATTCCGAAAAATACGGTATATATGTAAAGAGAGGAAGTAACTGTGTGATTTTTGTTGTTTTTTTTATAGCAAATCCACATCGGTCTATGTTCTGTGTCCACCAAGGGGAATCGAACCCCTGATTTTAGCACAGTAAATTCTTAGATTTACTGCTCTCCTCCTTGGGGTCAGGAAGAGACAGAGTGAAGGTCAATTTCATGAGTAAAATGTACTCTAAACACAGGAACATTTTTGACAGGGTGTAGAATACTAGAGAAGGTAAAATTTTATTTTATTCCACGAAATACCATCTATAAAATGTAATAAATAAAGGAGTTCCAATCGCTAAAGGGGCGAGAACTGACCATGATGGGAAAGTCCATATACTTATTCTACTCTTGTGTCAGCTTGGGTACACTATGTCCCTGCTGACCACTAAAGCTTCCAGTTAAAACATTTTAAATTAAATTGAACTTTACACAAAACTGAAATTCTTCTTCTCGCATACTACGTTCTTACGTGTAACGTACATTTCTTAGAGACTGTCGCATACTACGTTCTTACGTGTAACGTACGTTTCTTAGAGACTGTCGCATACTACGTTCTCACGTGTAACGTACGTTTCTTAGAGACTGTCGCATACTACGTTCTCACGTGTAACGTACGTTTCTTAGAGACTGTCGCATACTACGTTCTTACGTGTAACGTACGTTTCTTAGAGACTGTCGCATACTACGTTCTTACGTGTAACGTACGTTTCTTAGAGACTGTCGCATACTACGTTCTCACGTGTAACGTACGTTTCTTAGGGAACTGTAACTATATTCTTTCCGGTCATTTCTAATATACCATGAGTTGAAATTTATAAATTTCACACGATATTTTTGGTCTATCTGAAATGAATGGACTACACCGCAGTTAAACTGTTAAAGGATACAGGATTCGATTCCATATCAGCTTAGATCATTGATCCGTTACGGTTAACTCCTTCGCTTCACAATAGATTTCGGGTATATGCTCCAACAAGTTACCAGAATTTTGGAAATTTCCGAACTTTTGACAAAATTTGCATGATTTCAGTGAGTTACCTTTTAAGCGTGCTACTATCTTTCATACACACTAACAACGTCCAATGACCAAACTCAAGCCACATAAATCACGACACGAGGAATATACATGCAAATGTAACGTGCTATTTGGTTAACTTGACAAATAATCTTCCCGAAAAGGAAGTACTAGCTTTAGGAAACATAATACATTACCCACCCCCCTTTTTCAAGGTACTGACTTTACGGGTATGTACCTTAACCTCCCTTTGTGAGGGTAACGGCTGGATGGAATTAACTGTATATTTCAATAAAAACATACAAAAGTCAAACACATACTTGTCAAGTTAGGTACGTAAAACGTAAATTAACCATATATTCACACAATAAAATTATGTAATGGATTTTTATGTTTTCCAACAAGGCCACTAGATGCCTCTGCCAACTTTAATCAGTATCTGGATACGTCATGCACAGAGAGAGGTATTTTGTAGGTTATTTTCTTATTTGTTTTTTAAGACAGACATAATTATACAGAGAGGAATACTGGAAAGAATAGAAATAAAGTCAGAACGAAAACATTCAGTATATTTGACAGCTGAACAAACTGACGTTTTAATTTACTGATGTTTGGGATTAACACAGTGACAACCAACTTTGTTATCGTTAAATCGTTCCAATATTCTCACCCTGATGGCTTATCAAGAACATTTTCTAAGAAAACATTAAACTCTGCAACATAACCAACCAGGAGATTACAATTTCTGTTTCGGAATTTTGTATATCACCCAAAAAATTCTTCACTTTAATGAATCATTGTATAGTTGATTTATTATGTTTTAAATCCCATGTATAAATACAGTTGTTAACGTTAAACGTGAACATTTCATCACAACAGTACGTGCCATCAACATACAGAATTAATTCAAAAATTGAATCATGTTGGTGGAACACCAGAATAAAAAAAAAAATGTTTGCGCAAAGTTACAATCTATTGAAAATATGTTTTACGACTTTTGCGAGATACAAAATATTTACAATAATATAATCATTTGATTAGTATTATTCAGTTAGAACAATCTGGTGTAAAAAACAAAAATAAATAATATTTTCCGTCTCATTAGAACGAATACAAGATCAGGATCGGATGTAACGAAAATGAAGACAGAGTAACACTTTTGGTAATAAAATGTGAAACTAAAACATACCACCCGACACACAATTTTCACACTCCCGGAACTTCAAACCGGAAACTGTTAAAGAGACTTACTAAGTACACTTTAAACCTCACAGAATCGTTCCGTTCCTCTGAGCTACGCAATTTGAAAAGTGTGCTAATAAACCCATAATAATTCAAAACTTCAAAGAGTGCTTTCACCCGTGAAAGACAAATTAACATCGCACAGGTTACTAGTGGTTATATACACTACAGTATGTGCGATTAAAACACATATTAATTTACTTGATAAGAGAAAGTCTGGTGTATAAATGTTAACGTTTTTTTTTTTTTTTTATACACTTAATACACTGGAAACCTGTTATTTCGTCAGTTATATTGCAACACCTTTGTAAGTCCCGGAAGCGAGAAAAGATCGTTGGGTTCATCAACATTACAAAAACAGATAAAAATACTTCATAGTAAGTTGCTCAAACATAGCGGTGGGTAGGAGATGGGACCTACATATAATAAAATGTTTTTTCTTTTCATGGGGCAGGGGAGAAGCTTCCCGCTCCCGACATTTTCTCCAAATTTGAGGGTTACATTTTTAGATAACTTTGGTATGAAAAATGTAGACCCTTTTTAAAATGTACCGTTTTAGTGATACTCGTAAATAAAAATTTGGGGGAATACAACTAGATAATACTATGCCTTGGCACTCGATGCACCTCACACATCAGTCACGAGATAATACCCCTCCCCCATCCCCATAAAACGTCTGAATGAAAAACCTTGTAATGAACCTAGAAAAAAAGGAAGATTGTTGGAATTATTATCCAAAGTTTCACATACAAGCACATCAAACTGATAAATGACCTAAAAGTTTGGTTGTTCTGACGTAGCAGTGTCGAAGACAGTATTGTACTAGATACTGAAAAGGCTGCCAAAACTTCTGCATTTCTTTTTTTTTTTCATGTTTCAGCTCATTAGCCAAATTTCTAAGTTAGAAATATACTAAACACGTTTTTGTAGGTTTTAATTTCTGGCTTAACAAACTGGGATGCTTCTTTGAAAAAGTGAAACGTTTTGGCATATGGACCTCTTTTCGTCCGCCCGGGAGAAGCTGACGTTGGTTGCCCATCAAAATAAGGCTAGATCACACGAAGGACACAAACTACAAACAAACTTTTATCTGGAAAGATTACGTAAAATAAACTGTAGAAATCGCAACAAGTTAGATTGCTTTGATTAGAAATGGCCTTCGTATCAGCATTTATATCTTGCCAAGCTCTATTCGTATTTCGCTCACATCCTCTAAAAGTCACCTTATCATCATGACTCTTACCGTCATTTCGGTTATCAGAGTTATTCTACAGTCAGATAAAACATTTGTATATACTCTCGACTGATGACAGTTCCTACAGGTTGTTATATCATCACAGAAAGCTGGGACGTCTGTTATACATGCCATGCAGAGGCTCGATTTTAACTTCCCCAAGCTTCTTCACAACACTATTCGAAAAAGAGCATGAATGTGATAATTATAAATTTACGAAACATTGCTTATCAGATGTTTATGAAACGATTTAAGTTCACGGAAGATTAAGAACACGATGTTTCAAGCACCATAAGAATCACAGAATCTCTATTTTCTAGTAATAATGTACTAAAAAATGCGACAGCAAATATATTAATGATATAATTTATATCACAATGTTTGTAATATAAATTTCTGCGCAAAATTAGCTACACAAAGGGATATCTGCGCATCGCCACTTAAATTTGAAGTGAAAGACTAGAGATAAGACAAATGTCAACTCTTGTGACCGTCACTCCAGTGGTGCACCCGAACTACAGAGCACGTTTTTGCGGCAACGGGCCTCGAACCATGAATACTTTGATTCACAACTAAATCACTCGGCCAAGCCAAAGTAAAAGAAGCAACAACATGAAATGACGTTACAGAACTCAAGCTTTAAAATGTCATCGAACATTTTGATAAATTCAACGAAGTAACAAGATTCGCTTCGTTCTCTGGTGGGACAGCGATAAATTAACGAACTTACAACGTTAAAACAAAGGGTTCGATTCTCCGCGATGGACATAACATGTTACCGAAATGTGGCTTTGCTCTAAAACAAACAAACGAAATTCGATTCTGACAAGCTCTTTAGACAAGAAGGCTTATCAGCGAAAGATAAAAATAAGAGAATATTGTAGCAAATAAAAACCCGTGAAACAAATCCCAAAAGGGATAAGGCTAATCAAAATTCTCTACATGATCTGAACGATATACACTTTGACTGAATGGACTTTTATTACTAAGGTAATTAGTTTAGCGTGTCGTATGTGACCAACTGATTGACGAAATAAACCAAGATAAGATCGTGTGCTGTGATAACAGCGTTGAACATCACGTGGAAAACTCTGATACCTGTCTTCTTTTTTTCCTGTAATGTTTCTTTTTCGAGTAAAACCAAAACATTTATTACAATTATTACAACAGTTATTTACTTGTTACACAAATGGCTTAAAATCTGTACAGCAGGGGAGGATTATCCCTTCTCTTGCTACCCACACCACACATCTATTCCTTCTCTTGCTACCCACTCTACAACATCTATTCCTTCTCTTGCTACCCACTCTACACATCTATTCCTTTCTCTTGCTACCCACTCTACACATCTAT
>NW_013667445.1:129796-160913 GCF_000517525.1 Limulus polyphemus
TCCTTCTCTTGCTACCCACTCTACAACATCTATTCCTTCTCTTGCTACCCACTCTACAACATCTATTCCTTCTCTTGCTACCCACTCTACAACATCTATTCCTTCTCTTGCTACCCACTCCACACATCTATTCCTTCTCTTGCTACCCACTCCACACATCTATTCCTTCACTTAGTTGTTATATAAAGCTGGACTGTAATGAAACTAATTTGGTCAGATTATTTATTTTTATGAGAACGTTTATTCAATGATTTTTAACGGCACTTGCACAATTTATTTAGCACAACCTGTCAACATAACACCATTACAAGCAGTTTTATAAACACCTTCAACAACTACATAACACATCTCTAACAGCACTCACTAATAACACCTCAAGACCATCCACCCATACACATCTTTAACAGAACCAGCCTACATATTTATTTTTAAAGTATTTACAAAGTATTAACTGAATTTTGATAACTCAGTCCCAACTGAAACTTGACAGTCAGAAAACTGACAATAAACAACTCACAATATAATTTGATTTACTTCCAACCTGACAGTCAGGAAACTGACAATAAACAACTCACAATACAATTTGATTTACTTCCAACTTGAAAGTCAGGAAACTGACAATAAACAACCCACAATATAATTTGATTTACTTCCAACTTGACAGTCAGAAACATGACAATAAACAACTCACGGAATATAATGATTTACTTCCACCTTGACAGTCAGAAAACTGACAATAAACAACTCAGAATATAATTTGATTTTCTTCCAAGTTAACAGTCAGAAAACTGACAAACTCATAATATAATTTGATTTACTTCCAACTTGACAGTCAGAAAACTGACAAACAATTCACAGAATATAATCTGATTTACTTCCAACTTGACAGTAAGAAAACTTTTATGTTCTTTTCCAACAACTTTAGTGATCTGGTGTTAATCTTTTCATTATTACTATTTGAAACTCTCAAAACCATGTTCATATTATTATAGCACTATTGGTCCGACACGTGTTGCCTAATATTAAACAGGCCTGAGACTACGTATGAAGTAACATACTAAATACATTTTGGTTATAAATAAAAGCAAACTACAATCACCCACTTAATTAATGCACATGTTATTATAAAGCCACGAACAGAATCGTGCTCAAGTCACAAAAGTAATCTCGCCACGGCCCGTACCAACAAAATAAAAAAAAAACGCCACTCGGCCAGGGAGGGAAGTTTAAATTCAATTTAACAAAAGCAGTAGTCCGACGCTGGTTTAGGAAATAGTGAAAAACTTGTTACGAAACATGTTACAATTCCACTTGTCACTCAATTAATAATACATCCACATACGAGTCGCGTGCCATATTTTTACCGCTATTTACATAATAAATGATAGGGAAAAACCAACTAAAATTACCCCTGGTTGCCATGGAGGTGTGCATCTTTTATTTGGATAAGCATAAATGAGGAAAAATATGGTGTGACACTTATTCATATAATATACAAAAAAATAAAAATCACATGGTCACTTCTACCAATTTATGTATACCAATATATATTTTCAACAATCATTATATTCAAGTTTAAACTTGCTAATAATATTGACATAATAACCGAGTTTTAAATAATTTAAAATGAAATATGTTTTCTAAATGTTAGCAAGGTAACACCATCACATACTGAATGTTAATATTGTTTACTTATTTCGGTTTGTTAAATGATTTTTTTTTTGAAACTACACAGTAACTGTTTTAGGATCATCTTGTTTGTTTTTATTATTATTTTAAATATCAATAAATCCCACGCTGCATTGCATGGTTTGTTACGAGTTGGAAAACCAAACATACATAAAATTTGAACTGTAATCTTCGCAATATACCAGTTGGTTGGGACCGCTAATTTGTGAGGATTGTAACAACAACTGTCAATGATTATAAAAAATGTAACATATCTAAACTTTACGTGTTGGCTGCACACATCAAGCTGTAGTATCCATGTATTTAAACACAAACTTTAACTCAAACAGATAAAATATTATATTTGGTTCAATCAAGTTGATAGTCACAAAAGCAAGTTTAGAAGTCAGAAAACTCGGTTCTATTCCTGTGTATAAAACAAAACAATACAAATCATTGTATACATTATTTAACGCTTACAAAAACTATCCACGTCTTCAATAACTTTGTTTTAATTTTAAAAACACAAGCTATTTTCCACAGTTAGTCTTAACAAAGTAATAAACAGAATCTAAATGCGTGGTCCTCCAATTAATTTTATTGTAAGATCAGAAAAATATATTTGTAACTCAATTATACTGCTTGAAAATCACTTTATATACAATATATATTACATACATTACAGACAAAACTTATACACCTATCTTACTAAATCGTTTACAACACGTGAAAGCTTACAACTGATGTGCTATTAACGGTATACATATTTACAAAAACAATTATACACACCAGTTTTCATATATATACATAAATATATTGCATACAAAGGGCGGGAGCAAATGTACACACCACTTTGACCACGCCCCTCGCTGAAAAAGCATATCAGTTGTACCGTGTTATATATTTATGTAAGTACATAAATACACACATTCGTATCATATATTAATTGTGTACGTTAACATGAAAATTTACAACATACGTACCTACTGTAAAAATCTTGGTTTGTTCACATAAATGGTGTAACTTGTAAGTCAGGTTATTTTCGACATAGCTCTGAATCTAATCTGGTATGAACACTCAATTCCTGATATTAAAATACATGTGCTAGAGCGGCATATCCTATATGTACTTGTATCTTCCAAATCACTGGATATATATATATGTGAACTGCACGTACAGTAAGTTTCCTCGTGACTCACACACAGACACAGCCGGCCCTGGAACAAAGTTTCCCAACCCACGTCGACTGAAATACTGCAGCCGTCTAAGTACACGGTTCCACCATGAATAACAATTGCATGGCGGCGCTACAAGCGCTCAACGTGCTCCATTACAGAGCCAAGCAAATCTTTTTCCCCCCATGTGCGTGCGCCTGGCATTCATGTTGGCCTCAGCCTCCCGAGAGGCTCTCGAAGCTCAAATTTAGTTTACACTCAGCGAGGTGGTATAGAATAATATGCCTAAAGCAAATTGTCAACGTTATTCGAATTTTTATTCTAGTACGCACATATATATATATTTATAAACACGTATGTAGGCTATCACAAAAGAATGACGGAGAATTAGTTATATAAGTTATAACACTATTTTCATGTATCGTCTTAACAAAAGTACTATCGTCCGTATAAGTAAAAAAAAAAACATCACTTTCGTACGCGTATTTACATACTGCCAAGTGTATGTGTGTGTGCAGATATACATGCATATATTATTGCGCCTGTATAAATGTACGTAGATGTAATAAAGAGTGCGTGTATACACACGCGTATCTCCCCTCCCCTCTCCTGCGTTCTCTATAAGAGTCAATGTTATTCCCGTCACGGTACGAACTACCACTGGGGCGCAGTTGATGGTTTATATTGAGGAATTGACTAAGCGGTGTTATTATCACAGCACTCGTAGAGCGTCAGCCCGGATTGTAAGGCAGCTGCATCAAAAAAGAGGGCAGGGTTCTCTACACTGCACGCACACACAGCGAACGTTACACGCTGTCAGGCAAGTTTGATAACAACAACTCTTGCCTACAAGGTCTGAGACAAGTACACCATGAACAGCCTATCGACTACTACCATTTTCGAAATATGGGGGTGGTCGTCTTCCCTCTAACGTCTTTATACGAAATTCACTTCAAACGCCCGAAAACTTAGTCAAATTTTATTCGTTCAAATTCGTCTAGAATTTGCGACGAACCCTAAAGATAGGTTTTTCGATAGACTGAGAAGTTTCAGCGTCGTTAGAAATTCCCGGTTTCCACAGGCGTGTTGTTGTACAGAACATTCGTGCGCCTTCAACTCATGTCTGCATGAGCGTGCGAGTAAGTCTTGCCAGCTTAGTTCACCTCCATACACTACAGGGCCATTTATCAAACACGCTGTCAGTTCTCGTGTTCGTGCAGAGAGGCTGTCTTGGGTTAGCCTCATTCCGTTCGCTAGCCTTCCACACAGGCTCAACTCTAGGCAGATCTTTGTTGAAGTCTAGCCTCTCACACAGGCTCAATTCTACTAGCAATCAACACGACAAATAAAAAGTCGACTGGAAAGGTTCTTCGGAAAGAATAAATTCAACCAACAGATTCACAGTAGTTTAAAGGTTACGTAAATTATACGTTTAAATATAAGTTCGGGATTTCTCGAAATTTGGAAACACCATAATCCATACCAAAAGAGATAATATTTAAAACATTTGCAATAAATTTTCTATTTTTTTTTTCAGAAATTATTTGTAACTAAAAAAAAAAAACCCGTTTGCAATTGAGTGTGTAAAACAACAACAGCAAAAAACAAAACTCACGCAATTTTCTAAAACTCGTCATAAATTACAAGATAAATAAAATAATCAATAGACAACAATAGCACGTTATGGAGATGTCTCATCAACATCATTACTCTAACACTAAAGTTTCGTTTAATTGAAAGTTCCCATGCAATATAATACAACGCAACGAAGTAGTACAACTTGCGTGATATGGATTCATAATGCAGGTAATTACCATCGTCATTAAGGTGCTTCAGATAGAGTTAAAGTAAACGAAGTAGATTTTCTATTTTTGAACCGAAACAAAACACAAATTCGATTAATGTGCATATAGGTTTAATTCTGTTATAGATATCAATATGAAATATTACTACTACATGCCTGTACATACCTCAACAGTATAATACACATTAAACACGATTCTTAGCTTCCAACCAACCAAAATACGTGTTTGAAAATTCAACAATTGAAAGGCTATAGAGTTCACTATGAAAACAAACTAGTTAATACGGGATACATTTAAAAATATATATACCGTGATATATTTTAGAATTTAAGTATGTGATACCACGTTTTATGTAAACGGATATTAATGAAATTTATGACTCGCATACTATGATACTACAAATTTTAAACCCATAACATTGGAAAGCTTTACATTTGATAAAGTTTATCAAAAATATGTACAATCACACAAACTGTTGGGTACACAACTTTTCTTATCCCCATCCCACATTTCCTATAGATTTTTAGTGATAATTGATATCTCCCGATTATCTTTTCAGTCACTCGTGACGATCTTTATATATATATATATAAAGTTCCCCTAACGGTCTAACCCACATGTTTTAATGAGTTGCGTGACGTCACCAACATTCAATCGTTGTATACTTTAAATACTATTAAATTCCGTATCAATGAAAACTCTGGTATTTGATATTTTCAGCCTGCACGACACCTTGTGACATACATCGGCTAAAAAACACCAGGATCCAAATACCCCCTAATTCAGAACCTCTGACCAGATGATTGGCATCCTGCCAACAACACCCGCCGACTACTCGTTTTCTTTTAACTGAATAGCGTGAGCTGACTGTCAGTTTTTAATCCATCTGCAGTTGAAGGTGCGGAGCGTGTTCTTCAGGGTGGAACCTTAGATCCTTCGATACACAGCCCTGTAACTACCACTAGGCATGTCCAGCCCAAAGACCGAAAAGTAAATACTACATTATAACACAGTTCACTACTTTGGTAGTGGTATAAATATGCAGTGTGTTGATTTAAGTGTTCAAGAAATATTTGCAACTATGTGTTGCAATTTCCGGCCGATAGGCGTCACTGTTTTGACAAACAAGTTCCACCCGCTACCGAATATGAACGCTGCTTTTCGAGTATGGATTAAATGAAAATGTTCAGCTCTAAATTCAAAGATTCACAAAACATCTGTTTTAAAGAATTCAGTAATTTTTCTAAATATCTTGTACATCTCTGAGATTAAATAAGTCTAAGTAAGACAGTAAATTACATGATTCAACTATTTTAAAAAACAAACTTATGGGGTTATGTTTAATTCCACATGTTTAAATATCTGCTTTGGGGCCGTGGGTGCATAATAAGAGTGACAGTCAAATCTCAAGATTTGATCTAACAAGAACAGCCCAAGCAAGGGTTGACATCGGTGCTGCTTGCTGGTACACCATCTCGAAATTAGCGACGGCTAGTTTAAAAAAAAATCGTGTAGCTTTGGAATAAATTCGAGAAATAATTCTGTTAATAAGTTATAAATTTAGCTTAGTTTATGATCCTATTGTGCAATAAACTATTTGTTTCTAATATACCCCCCGTAGCCTAGCGGTAAGTCTGTGTGATATATTAAAACGCTAAAAATCGGGTTTCGATACCCGTCGTGAGCACAGCACAGATAGCCCGTTGTGTAGTTTCGTGCTTCAAAAAAGTTTCTAACACAGGAAAGACAACAAAACGTCATCACGTACTCCTGTGGAATTCAAGAACTAAAGTTTCTAACACAGGAAAGACAACAAAATGTCATCACGTTCTCCTGTTGAATTCAAGAACTAAAGTTTCTAACACAGGAAAGACAACAAAACGTCATCACGTACTCCTGTGGAATTCAAGAACTAAAGTTTCTAACACAGGAAAGACAACAAAACGTCATCACGTACTCCTGTGGAATTCAAGAACTAAAGTTTCTAACACAGGAAAGACAACAAAACGTCATCACGTACTCCTGTGGAATTCAAGAACTAAAGTTTCTAAGACAGGAAAGACAACAAAACGTCATCACGTACTCCTGTTGAATTCAAGAACTATTATGCAAATGAGCGTATATAGCTAAATCTGTTTTTAATTTCGTAATGAATTCGAAGATTAGTTTCTTTTTAAAATGCTGTGTGAGTAATCTGTAAAGCCCTGAAAACGTGTCACAAGTAACCTTGTTTTGGCCGAAATGGCATCAGAGTTTAAAAGTCTGCTTCAAATGTTGTTCTATAATAAATACAACATGGCTTTATGGATATCCATCCTTGTATATTGATAGTGTTACTTCTCTCCGATATAATTTTATGACTCGATTCAAATGCAAATAAATTTACACACTCAGAACAATGCTCTCAACCAGGGAGTTGCTTTTGACTCAATTTGTCTCCCGCATTCCAACATGTCAACTATCCCAAAATAAGGAGACATTATTATATCAAATTTCTCTGCTCACGGTCTGCTCTGAAGATTGATAACGTAACACAAAACACACACTTCTTCTACAATATTCATTGTACAATAACTGCCAAAAAAAATAGTTATATTATGAAGTAACATATCAATAGAAATGTGTTATTTGTTTGTTTAAAAACGAGTATCTGAAATAAACTGGTCAATATCTAAAAGTATCTTCTCAACATAAATATTTTGTTACGTTACTAGCTTAGTAACCTTGGTAACAAAAATGGGACATTAAACTTGAAAATATCTTAATTAATCTGTTGGTTATCTTGGGTTTTAGTGACAGTCAAATAAAGAATGTTTAACTTGTGTTGTTTGAGAAACAAAACGTCGTCATTTGGTTGTAATTGTCAATATTAATGTATTATCATTATTGCGCATACGCAAAGAAATACAAATAACTATGATCAATTTCTATACAATATGGAATCACAAATTAGCGGAAACTACCATTTTATAAACGTTTAATGTTAGTGATATTTTAATGAAGGAAATGTTTCTATCGTACCGAGAATAAAAAAGATAGAATCACATTGACAAGTAAGTACCAGAGATTTGTTTTTTAGCATTACAATCCTTTGGTACAGAGAAACAAAAACAGTAATGGAGTCTAAAAATGATAATTCACTAGAAAACGCGCTTAATCTTTATTCATAAGAAGAAAAAAATATACAGGAATTAATGAACAATATAATTAGACAGTTTGTTGATGATGGTGGTGGTATCAGGTGTTCGTCTGTTTCTTGAAAGTGAATGTTTTTAAGTATATCTTTGAGAGCAGGTATATTACTGAATAGTTTAATATTCTCAACGTTCGAGATGCGCGGGAAAACTTAATGAGCCCAAGCATTCTGTTTTTAGTATAAAGCCGAAAAATTTTTTTTTTTTTTCCGTAATAACAGCAAATGCGTCTGTATTACATAAAGACTTCTCTTAAACCACATTAAATAATTTCCTACCAATAAATCTGCTCCATCTCGCACACTAAATTCTAATCACTTCCCACGTATAATTAGTTTAACGTTTTAATGAACGGGAATGTGTTACTGATTTTGTATGCTAAACAAAATAATATTTAATAGGGGTCTAGTTTCACATTTACAAAAGGAGGAGAGAGGTTAAAGTTATTAAACTATCTCAGTTTCAGTTGTGATATATCATTGCTTTTCTTTTAAACTAGTATACTCGTGAAAAAATATATTTATATCACTGACAGATAAACGGGTGCAACTAACCGTTGAATCAATGGCCTCGTAACTTTCTAGCTCTGTTTGAAGATGGATTTACAGATCAACATAGAAACGGAAGAATTGGGCTGAGTATCTTTTCATAAATGTATGTTTTCTGATTATCTATCTATCTTTTATATTTATACGGTAAACTAACTCTATACTGACACAATATGCAGTAATCGATTACTCACAGAGGTGCCACCTGCAGGCGTTACTAAATAACGTTTCTCTGTTACCATGGTGACCACAGAGCGAATTGCTTTTTCTAAAATATGACAATGGATAATATTAATCAAGAAATGATTTACCAGAAAGGAAATTACTCGACACAGACCGCTGTTAGGTTTATCTGTGAATGAAAATATAAATCTCAATTGTTACTTTTTTTTTATATACAAGATAAAAAGAAAAAAAAAGCGCGTAAATTTAATGCGTTAGATAAGAAGATCAGACACCATTCACAAATAACTATTTTTGAATTATTGTTTTTTTAGGATTTAAGATTCTCACAAATTGTGAACATGATTAAGTTCTTGGAGGATATAAAGACCAGCATAAAATAATGTCGATATCCTAATAAACTGACAGAGAAATTAAAAACTGACGGAAAACAACAAGCGATCCACTGAAGTTTATTTTAGTAAAAAGGTAGGGAGTATGTTTCATAGCGACGAATACATAGTTGAGCACACACACACACACACAAATCAACATAGTCATAACATTAAACATAGATAATCGTTTGTTAAGATATTCACACAAAGTTACACGTGGGTTAGTTGTGCTAACCATCCCCAATTTTGAACTTAAAGACTGAGGAGGAAAGCATCCACAGTTAACTTTTGGGCTGCTCTAGGAGAAAAGTGAAATTTGATTGTCTTCTTATAATTCACTCGCAGTCTTAACGTTTGGAACAATATTTTGCTGGCCCGGCATGGCCAGGTGGATAAGGCGCTCGACTCACAATCTGAGGGTCGCGGGTTCGAATCCGCATCCCACCAAACATGCTAGCCCTTTCAGCCGTGGGGGCGTTATAATGTGACGGTCAATCCCACTATTCGTTGGTAACAGAGTAGCCCAAGAGTTGGCGGTGGGTGGTGATGACTAGCTGCCTTCCCTCTAGTCTTACACTGCTAAATTAGGGACGGCTAGCGCAGATAGCCCTCGTGTAGCTTTGCGCGAAATTCCAAAACAAACAAACAAACAATATTTTGCTGTAAATAAAATTAATCAGTATGAAATACCTAAAACATTAAACTTTGAGTAAATATGTTATCTATAATAAAGTTACTATTAGTAATTTTAAAATATGTGTGAATCGTAGTTTTAATTTACGTTTATGTATATTCTCCACCGTATATTTTCAAATCTGAATTATTAACTGACAACACGTCCAAGATCTTGGTTAAACAATTTACAGTTTCTGGAAATAGCAATGCAACGTGCGTATTCTTAAAGTTCACTGCCTCATTTTATGGTGTTTTTGTTGTTAGCCAAGATTGTTATTCATGAAATATTAACAATTTAAAGTTATTTACTTATTTGTTGTAGAGCAAAGCCTCACTGGGCCATCAGCTGTGTCCACCACGAGAAATCGAACTCCGGATTTTAGAGTTCGTAAACTTACTGCTGACTCACCGAGAGGTAAAAGAGCGAGAATGTTCGGAAATGGGACTCGAACCTGCAGATTACAAGTCGAATGCACTAACCACCGGGCCAAGCCAGGCTTACGAGAGTTTAAGATGGCTCTTAAAATCAGTCAAATATTACGTAACGCAGTATACTATTATCAAACACATAGAACTAACTTTATAGTTAAATTAACTACATAACCATTTCCTTCCAGTACAAATAACTTACAAGAAAGGTTGATTAAAACTTAAAAGCCCAGCGCCTTTTATTTCTAAGTATACACTTCTCCCACTTCGTTTTTTAATAATTAAAACCATACGTCGAGAATATCAACTTGGATAATAACAATAAGCACTATTTTAAAAATACTGTGAACAAAATATAAACCGACATACGTATCGCAGTTATTCATATTATCATTACTTTGCAATAAAATACCAGTTTAAGTACATTTCACACGCCCACTGTACGTAAATTCACTAACTTTCAGAACAATTATAATATATATATATGATAATAACGTTAACATTACATGGCGATTAGCAAATAAAATCTTCAAAGAACCCGATATTGAAGAGATTAGATTACGAATTCAGTCTAATCCCCTGGCTAAAGGGGGTTCCCAACAGGCGACTACAAATTTCCTGTATCAAAATGAATGTCATAGAACATCGAGATAATTACGTTGAACCTATTAATAGACCTAAGTCAATTCTGCGTGTTTTTTTTTTCGCTACAGCATTAATGGAAAAGTGCATATTGGCGTTTTCAGGTAATCAATAAAATTGTTTAAGTGTTTTTTTTACAGTCTGGCTAATAAATATATAATAAATCTCACCGAAACTTCATTTGCATTTAATTTTGAATCTGTTACTTCAATTTACTGTAAGAATCTGTTTGTCTTTCGTTGTTGTTTTTCTTAAGTTCAAAACTACCTCCAGGTCATGTTGGAGTCTTCTGTAAGATAATCTATTATCAGTTACTTCGATCACAAACTTAACTTGTATACAGATCTTGTTGAAATTAATTCAATTATGCCAGAAGAGCAAGTTTGTTCATTTTCATACCTATATTTGAAGGGTCAGAGGTCAGGACTGATTATATTATACATATTTGTTGCTAATCTAACCACACGTATAAATCATAGACAGTTAATATCAAATTAAATACGTAAGCAATATAAATCATGTCAAAACGTCTTTAATCTTAATTATTCTTGTTACATCGATCGTATAATTCCTACAGCAGTACTATTCAGATCGTTTTTCATTAACGAACTATTTTATGTTAAAATTCAATTATTTTACAGTACTTCTTTATAGTTTTTGGCAGAAAATTTTAACGACTGTTAAGAACCTTTAAATTATGGTAATTCTTTTAACATTTTGGGTTGTCACTCCACCTGGCGAGGGCCACGTAAATGAAAATCAATTACGATGTTTCTCACACATTTCATACCAGTACACGTGAAAAAGCAGTAACACTGTTTTAATAGTTAGAATTATAGTTATCACAAGTTAACCTTGTAAGTCACAACACAGATGTAGCAGTACAAATACTGCTGTTTCAACAACCCATACAAGTCAAATGTAGCAACACACATGCTGCTGTTTCAACAACCCATATAAAAAAGATGTATCAGTACAAATACTGCTGTTTCAACAACCCATATAACACAGATGTAGCAGTACAAATACTGCTGTTTCAACAACCCATATAACACAGATGTAGCAACACACATTGCTGTTTCAACAACCCATATAACACAGATGTAGCAACACACATGCTGCTGTTTCAACAACCCATAAAACACAGATATAGCAACACACATACTGCTGTTTCAAAACCCATATAACACAGATGTATCAGTACAAACACTGCTGTTTCAACAACCCATATAACACAGATGTAGCAACACACATACTGCTGTTTCAACAACCTATATAACACAGATATAGCAACACACATGCTGCTGTTTCAACAACCCATATAACACAGATATAGCAACACACATGCTGCTGTTTCAACAACCCATATAACACAGATGTAGCAACACACATGCTGCTGTTTCAACAACCCATATAACACAGATGTAGCAACACACATGCTGCTGTTTCAACAACCCATAAAACACAGATATAGCAACACACATACTGCTGTTTCAAAACCCATATAACACAGATGTAGCAACACACACATTGTTGTTTCAACAACCCATATAACACAGATTAGCAACACACAAGTTGCTGTTTCAACAAACCATATAACACAGATGTAGCAACACACATGCTGCTGTTTCAACAACCCATATAACACAGATGTAGCAACACACACGTTGCTGTTTCAACACCCCATATAACACAGATATAGCAACACACATGCTGCTGTTTCAACACCCCATATAACACAGACGTAGCAGCACACACGTTGCTGTTTCAACACCCCATGTAACACAGATGTAGCAACACACACATTGCTGTTTCAACACCCCATGTAACACAGATGTAGCAGCACACATGCTGCTGTTTCAACACCCCATGTAACACAGATGTAGCAGCACACATGCTGCTGTTTCAACACCCCATATAACATAGAAGTAGCAGCACACATACTGCTGTTTCAACAACCCATGTAACACAGAAGTAGCAACACAAATACTGCTGTTTCAACACCCCATATAACACAGATGTAGCAGCACACATGCTACTGTTTCAACACCCCATATAACACAGAAGTAGCTGCACACATACTGCTGTTTCAACACCCCATATAACACAGATGTAGCAGCACACATGCTACTGTTTCAACACCCCATATAACACAGAAGTAGCTGCACACATACTGCTGTTTCAACACCCCATATAACACAGATGTAGCAGCACACATGCTACTGTTTCAACACCCCATATAACACAGAAGTAGCTGCACACATACTGCTGTTTCAACACCCCATATAACACAGATGTAGCAGCACACATGCTGCTGTTTCAACACCCCATATAACACAGATGTAGCAGCACACATGCTGCTGTTTCAACACCCAAATAGTTGACTAGAGTGTATTAGCAACAACTCGACTTTTCTTTCTTTTTTGCGTTCATGTCTGTTCGTTGTCACAATTTTGTTTTATTAGTTTCAAAATCATTAAAGAATGACAAATGTAAGTTCCAAATTGAATTATCCAATCAAGTCTTTATTTACATCTAATGAAGAAACGCTAATAACAGTCTTTATTATTCATAATAATATGTTAACAAATATATTAAAACTCTGCAGCAGCAATGAGAAATAACAAGTATTAACGGATTAATATTTTACCTAAATATAGGTCAAATTTTGTACTTTACTACAAAGAAAAAACCAACATCATAATTCTGACTAAATCTAACATCTACAATTTTACTTTAAGAAAACATCAAACTTGTTCAATCTGAAGATTGGTCAAAATGTGGCCACCAAAACTTCGAAACTGGGTAACCATCGTTTGTTTGTGTTTTAGCACAACGCTAAACAATAGGCTATCTACACTGTGCTCACCACGAGTATCAAAACCGTATTTTCAGCGTTATAAGCCCTCAAGCTTACCGCCTAGCCACCGGATGGCACTAAGCAAATACATCATAAATATAGACTCGAACCAGTGCAGCGAGACCACTGGTCAACACTAAAATCTTAATGAAACAATATTTTCAGGACCTCCAACGAATACACGTAGTTTTATATATTATGCTCTGTTTTCAAGAGGGGCTGGCCCTCATTCGTTTTAAAAGGACGAGAACTGTAAATATATTAGTTGTTATTTCTTGATTCAATCCTGATTTAGACATAAATTCACATTCAAAACCAACTTCTGGTTTATTAATCTAGTGTATTTAATAAAACATTGGTTCGTTATAAATTAAACAATATGGAACATATCTATGGAAGTGAATACAAAAGTCCACAGTTTCACTCCCACAGAAGTGAATACAAAAGTCCACAGTTTCACTCCCACAGAAGTGAATACAAAAGTCCACAGTTCCACTCCCACAGAAGTGAATACAAAAGTCCACAGTTCCACTCCCACAGAAGTGAATACAAAAGTCCACAGTTCCACTCCTACAGAAGTGAATACAAAAGTCCACAGTTCCACTCCTACAGAAGTGAATACAAAAGTCCACAGTTCCACTCCTACAGAAGTGAATACAAAAGTCCACAGTTTCACTCCCACAGAGATGAATACATCACAAAGGTTGTTCATGCTTGTAACAAGAACAGCTTCTGAACGCTAATGTAAAAAGCGATCTGTGTGTTATATTCGACTTGTGTCTATTTCCACCCGCTTCGTGGTATAGGCCACTTGTTGTCGTGTACGCCGAAAAAGGAACACTTGTTTATAACAGTTAAGGCTACCGCCGAAAGTTGAACATAGAAACATCTTTGTAATATTATAAAGTCATCTTACGATTTAAAATCAGGTCAGTATATATATATAGTTGTTGTTTTTCCCTACAATGACATGGTAACAGTGAAGGCTGTGTGTACGTGTACTAGGCTCAGTAGTAGTTTATAACAAATACAAAATAAATATGAACAGCATACACAACATAGTTTTGTTTTCAGCAGTCAATTGTTGTAAATATTATTATTTTACCATAACAATGTCTCCTCCTAACCAACCACTGGGCATGGATACACTGTAAAATTCTTCTCGTCTATATGTCTATATGTTACCGAGAAACATATATATCCGGTCTTTAAGTAGGCCACAAAATCTATCGACTTTCTTTGTATTCAGCACCGTCTCTGGTTGATAGACGTTCCCGGTTAAAAAGCTGAATATCTATATATGTATTTGAACATCTCAAATTCAGTCGACTCATCATGGTGATTTTTGAAGAAGTCATGGAGACATATATTATTATCATAATCTCGAGTCATCCATCCATTTTACTGTCAGATGCTAGATCATGAAACACGGTACAGTGGCATCACATTCATTAAGGCTAACAAACAATAGCAATGGTAAAAAAGTCACTTGATGGTAGTTTGGTCATTATATTAGAGCTGCGGACGTAGCAAAGCATGAAGAAGGGATTATCAGGCATCTTAGCTCCCTTCCCATTCACTGGAGTATGACCGACAGCCCGAGGCAGTACACAGAAAGAGTCGTTTCGTCAAGAATTCACCCCGTAGAACCTGGTACGTACTGCCAGCACTATGCTAAGCAACTGGTGGGTTAAGTTACCGAATGTTTGTCAGGATGGGGCCTTAGCCAGCGGCCGGTTCGACGGACTAGTTGAGCCTAGATTGGTTTTCGTGTGGCGGGAAAACAAAAGACATGATGTTCAACCCCCGTCATGTGTATACAGGTCTCCTCAGATAACGTGGGCTACGTGCGTGATTGCAACATAATGGCGGGAACAAGGGGGAAAAAAACACCTGCCAGTAAACTATATACGAAGGCAAAGTGAAAGGGTCTCCAATGAAACGAAGAGATTATATACATATATTTAAATTATACGTCTTATTCAGTATTTCAGACAATATTTTTTTTTTCAACAACTGGATGGGTGGGTACTCAGAGGATTTTTACTTCGTAATACAAGTTTTTAGTTGCTTCAGGTAAACCGGACTCCAGAACGTCAGAGAAATAAAATCAACCTCTTTATTTTACCATGCCTGTTGGAAAAAAACAAAACAACCAAAACGTAGTTTTCATGAAATGGATATTTCAATATTCAATCACCATATGAAATATCCGAGAATAATGACGTGGCTTGGTCTGATGTTTTATTTTTATCTTACTGGATTTTTTTTTAACAAGATTCATTAAAAATAATTATTTATAAGTAAAAAATACAATTTCTGCTCAGATGAGTTTAAAATAATAAATAATATAAAAGTGTGTTTTAAAGAATTGCTACTGAAACACACAAGTTGTTTGATGAGAAGACAGGTGTCGATTACCTTCCAAACTTTTTTTCCATAGCACAACCACAAACAATATATTTGGTAACATTTTCCAATGCTTGAAAATTATCTACACTATTTAACATATTGTTGTGATGCAACAATCTCGAAACAGTGATAATACCCATATTCCTGGTTTGTTGTACAATTTACATGCCTAGTACTGGGTATTTTTATGTTAAAATTAATTTTCATTCTCTTCTATCACCTGCCAACATGGATTCTTGTCAACATAATTGTTATACATAACCTACATTATTATTAGTAGTAGAATTATATATAACTTGTGTATAAAGTAAACACAAGAGAGAGCTTTAACATAATTGTTATACATAAACTACATTAGTAGTATTGTATATAACTTGTGTATAAACTAAACACAAGAGAGAGCTTTAACTTAATTGTTATACATAAACTACATTATTATTAGTAGTAGTATTGTATATAACTTGTGTATAAAGTAAACACAAGAGAGAGCTTTAACATAATTGTTATACATAAACTACATTAGTAGTATTGTATATAACTTGTGTATAAACTAAACACAAGAGAGAGCTTTAACATAATTGTTATACATAAACTACATTAGTAGTATTGTATATAACTTGTGTATAAACTAAACACAAGAGAGAGCTTTAACTTAATTGTTATACATAAACTGCATTATTAGTAGTAGTAGTATTGTATATAACTTGTGTGTAAACTAAACACAAGAGAGAGCTTTAACATAATTGTTATACATAAACTACATTAGTAGTATTGTATATAAACTAAACACAAGAGAGAGCTTTAACATAATTGTTACACATAAACTACATTAGTAGTAGTATTGTATATAACTTGTTTCTAAACTAAACACAAGAGAGAGCTTTAACATAATTGTTATACATAAACTACATTATTATTAGTAGTAGTATTGTATATAACTTGTGTATAAACTAAACACAAATAATAATGTAGTTTATGTATAACAATCATGTTAAAGCTCTAGTAGTAGTATTGTATATAACTTGTGTCTAAACTAAACACAAGCGAGAGCTTTAACATAATTGTTATACATAAACTACATTAGTAGTGGTATTGTATATAACTTGTGTCTAAACTAAACACAAGAGAGAGCTTTAACTTAATTGTTATACATAAACTACATTATTATTAGTAGTAGTATTGTATATAACTTGTGTCTAAACTAAATACAAGAGAGAGCTTTAACATAATTGTTATACATAAACTATATTATTATTAGTAGTGGTATTGTATATAACTTGTGTATAAACTAAACACAAGAGAGCTTTGACTTAATTGTTATACATAAACTACATTATTATTAGTAGTAGTATTGTATATAACTTGTGTATAAACTAAACACAAGAGAGAGCTTTGACTTAATTGTTATACATAAACTACATTAGTAGTAGTATTGTATATAACTTGTTTCTAAACTAAACATGAGAGAGAGCTTTAACATAATTGTTATACATAAACTACGTTATTATTAGTAGTAGTATTGTATATAACTTGTGTCTAAACTAAATACAAGAGAGCTTTAACATAATTGTTATACATAAACTACATTAGTAGTGGTATTGTATATAACTTGTTTCTAAACTAAACACAAGAGAGAGCTTTAACATAATTGTTATACATAAACTACATTAGTAGTAGTATTGTATATAACTTGTGTCTAAACTAAACACAAGAGAGTTTTAACATAATTGTTATACATAAACTACATTAGTAGTAGTATTGTATATAACTTGTTTCTAAACTAAACACAAGAGAGAGCTTTAACATAATTGTTATACATAAACTACATTATTATTAGTAGTAGTATTGTATAGAACTTGTGTCTAAACTAAACACAAGCGAGAGCTTTAACTTAATTGTTATACATAAACTACATTATTATTAGTAGTAGTATTGTATATAACTTGTGTATAAACTAAACACAAGAGAGAGCTTTAACTTAATTGTTATACATAAACTACATTAGTAGTATTGTATATAACTTGTGTCTAAACTAAACACAAGAGAGCATTGACTTAATTGTCATACATAAACTACATTAGTAGTAGTATTGTATGTAACTTGTGTCTAAACTAAACACAAGAGAGAGCTTTAACTTAATTGTTATACATAAACTACATTATTATTAGTAGTAGTATTGTATATAACTTGTGTATAAACTAAACACAAGAGAGCTTTAACATAATTGTTATACATAAACTACATTATTAGTAGTAGTAGTATTGTATATAACTTGTGTATAAACTAAACACAAGAGCTTTAACATAATTGTTATACATAAACTACATTAGTAGTATTGTATATAACTTGTGTATAAACTAAACACAAAAGAGCTTTAACATAATTGTTATACATAAACTACATTAGTAGTATTGTATATAACTTGTGTCTAAACTAAACACAAGAGAGCTTTAACATAATTGTTATACATAAACTACATTAGTAGTACTGTATATAACTTGTGTATAAACTAAACACAAGAGAGCTTTAACATAATTGTTATACATAAACTACATTATTATTATTAGTAGTAGTAGTATTGTATATAACTTGTTTCTAAACTAAACACAAGAGAGAGCTTTAACATAATTGTTATACATAAACATTATTAGTAGTGGTATTGTATATAACTTGTGTATAAACTAAACACAAGAGAAAGAGCTTTAACATAATTGTTATACATAAACTACATTATTATTAGTAGTGGTATTGTATATAACTTGTGTATAAACTAAACACAAGAGAGAGCTTTAACATAATTGTTACATATAAACTACATTATTAGTAGTATTGTATATAACTTGTGTATAAACTAAACACAAGGGAGAGCTTTAACATAATTGTTACACATAAACTACATTATTAGTAGTATTGTATATAACTTGTGTCTAAACTAAACACAAGAGAGAGCTTTAACATAATTGTTAAAAAGTCGCTACTTGTTTACTTACGATAAAAGAGGCCAAGCGTGGCCCAATGAGTTAGTATACTCGGGCTGTGAGTCCAAGAGTTTATGGTAAACAGTTCATTACCACAAAAACACGCTTTGCACGTTGTGGCTGTGGTTGTGCTACAAAATTGACGGTAAAACTCAACAATTCGATTAGATAAGAGTGGCCCAAGAGGTGGCGGTGAGTGATGTTGATTAGCTGCCTTCCCTCTAATTTCTCAGTTCAAAATTATAAAACCCTTAGTATAAGCTTGCATGAAAATTTTGAATCAAAAACGTCCAAGAGAATTAACTGTCAATACGAACTTGTAAACGAAAGTGAAAAAGATTAATGTTCCAACCACATTATAACCGCTATATCCTGTGCCGACGAAGCCTTTCGTCCAAAACCAGGGCTCTTCCAGCTGTCTAGGTCACGAAGGACATAGTAGCGGTCGAGAAGTTAACTGTGTTACATTGCGAACATTAAGTTTGTGAAATGTCATTTTTATCAAAGTTTTATCATAAATCAAAATTGATGGAAAGGTAATTTAACACAATAATATTCATTTATATTAAAAACATAAATTGTTATTATTTTCTTAACACAGCCTGCTCATCATTCAGAAAATCTGACGAACCTGCAAACTAGGCTTCTTGATATGTAAAGATTGAAGACACTATTTGTCCGCTACAACAGGACACATTTGTCGGAACAAACTATGAAACATACTCGTGATCAGTTGATAAAAATTACTGGCCTAACTATTACGTTCACCGGCACCGAGCCTAACTTAGGTTTCCTCTTCTTGTGTATTATATTATATTTAAAGTTATTCTAAAACTCTAGAATTTTTTTGGTCAATGTTGACTAAATAATAAAGTAAGACTAACGATAACTAAGATATAAATATTATTAAATCTACTATAATAATACTCAGTTTTTGTCTGGGCGCGCACTTCAACTGATGTAAATATACTCAATAAACATTTTGTACATCAACATATTGGAAGCATATCAAATTTTTTAAAAAGGTCTAACGTTAGATCGTAAACTAACATTATACATTTATTTACTGACAGTATTAAGTACGGTAAAGTTTAGCTCTAACTAAAATAGGCCGCACTCATTAAAGGCTTAACTAATGTTAGGCCTAAAACAAGAGGACTTGTAGATTTCGGTGTCTGCGATTAGAATACTTTATATTATTCTAGAAATTCTGTATTTAGAAAAAAGTGCTGTTGCAATAAAGATACTAATTTGATCACAAATGTCTTGCGGATCTCCAAAAGTTTAAACCAAATTCAACTCCTGAAATTTCTTCTTCACGTTCTGCTGTGTAAATGAAACACCAGTAAGAAAATGGGATGATTGGAGCCACTTATCTACAGCCATTTGTAATCTATATTCTTACAGTAAAACAGAAAACGTAAATCTTTACAGCAGTAAAACCTTTTTCTTAAAAAAAAAAGTTCTAAAAACATGGCGTTTAATTTAGCCTATTGCTATAATAATAAATGCACATTAAATATAGTTTAAAATTAAGGGAAATTCTGCAATAGACAAAGATTTATTTCGAATGTTAAATATTTTCAATTTAGTTATATATAATGTTACTTTTTATTTGGAGTGTAAAGCTATACAATGGGTTATCTGCACTCTGTTAACCGTGGGAACCGAACCCCGTAGTTTAGCATTGTAAGTCCAGAAACTTACCACTGACAAACCGGGGACTTCTTTTTATCTATTAATCTTGTAATATACTGATATTACAAAAGCCGTTCATAAGTTGACTTTATAAAGATATCAAGATCAAAAATAATGATAGTAATTGCTATTTTAAATTTAAACTTTTACATGGACTGTGATATTAGTTTTTAAACGTTATGATTATTTTAGCATTGGAAGAAAAACCGGCGTGTTTCTCACTGATGATATTATACGATGTGACTGAAACGATTAGTTTGGCACCAGATATCGAAGAAATAAATGAAGGAAAGGCGTAGTCCTAACAATTTATTCTCGCGTGATCAAACAATGCGCCCCTACACTTAAGTAAACAAATAAAAGATAAATAAATTACTTCATTGACGTATTTACAGCATCACAAAACGACTAACGGTAGTTACTCTTTTTTTAAAAAATAGAATATAATTTTTTTATATAAAAATGGAAATTAACACATAAAATTGTACTCAGTACTACAGAAAACACAAACTGTTTATGTCAAAACACAAACACTTCTCAAACGTTAAGGACGATAAACGGCCATGTGAAGTTTTTTGTTTTTTTTTCTAAATAATCAAAAATTGAGATCTGGAAGAATTCGAATCCACGACTTAGTTTATCAAATAGACGCTTCACCAATTTACGTTACCGACAGCACCTAATTTATTATTAAGGACTGATATTGGCAGAACATTGTTAGCACAACACTACACTATCTGTGCACTGCCCACCGCAGGTATCGAAACGCGATTTTCAGCGCCATAATCCCGTAATGAGATACCGAAGGAGGGCTTTGGTAGGGCTGTTTTAAAAATCAAAATATATCCAATGCCTTTTTTTTTTCTTTCGCTGTTGCTGTTAGAATACCGATCTTACGTAGCTAAAGAAATGTTTAGGGTTGCAACACCGACCTGCGAAGTTAAAATTTTTACTTGAGAAAAATTCAAAGTTTACCTTAACGAACTGGTAAAGTCGACCTTAACATTTTCGGGGAATACATTTTCATTAACTTTTATTTTTTCCTAACTCAGTTTCACACCACAACCTTTCATTAATTGCAGTTAATATAATTTTTGATTTATAAAATCATTTTTAATGTTTTTCCTTTGCGGTACAAAGTTGTTTGGAAGACGTGTGTTTTATCAACCACAAGGTTGCACCTTGGGCTATCTGTTCTGTGTCCACCACGAGCATTAAAACACTGTTTTTAGCAGTGTGAGTCCTTAGACTCACCGCTGGGGTGGGGGTCAGTGGAAAACGTCACAAGTTTAATCAGAAAATCAATGTTGTATATTAAGTAACTGTGGGCACATAATTCAAAGAAAAAGACAAAATTATTTCATTACACGAAGAAAAAAAAGTGAAATCGTGGATAAAACGACTGACAATAATAGTTCCATCGAAAATATTTGTTTGTAATTAAGCACAAAGCTACACAATGGGCTATCTGCGCTCTTCCCACAACGGGTATCGAAACCCGGATTCTAGCGTTTAAGTTCGCAGACATACCGCTGTGCCACTAGGGGGAGGGGGCAATCGAAACTAATCTAACACAAACGTAAATCTGTGTTTTATATTTTTATTATGTAAGATAAGAATGTCAGTTTTATGACGGGCAAAGAACTTCTACAGAGAAGACAT
Organism: Limulus polyphemus; assembly: GCF_000517525.1. Taxonomy (NCBI): domain Eukaryota; kingdom Metazoa; phylum Arthropoda; class Merostomata; order Xiphosura; family Limulidae; genus Limulus; species Limulus polyphemus. The sequence continues at coordinate 152,100 of NW_013667445.1, forward strand.
CTCACACGTGATTAGGTATTTATTATACAAAAATAAAACTCGTACTTATTCACGTCACCAAACAAGAGCATTTTCTGAAAATAGCTCCTACCACTTTCTCTCTTGAAATAATGCAAATAAATCAGGCATTTACCGAAATAAACGATAAAAAAAAAGTTAAACCTCTTCTCAAGTACACTGTAGTCTTAATCAGGAAGGAATACGACTCGTCGCTCACATTTTTCAATTTATGGCTCTCTTCAAGTGCGGTATATATCGGAAGGTATATCCATTATACATGCCATTCACGATCATTCCTTAAAACCACTATGCTAGTTTTCATGAAATCACGTGCGTCTACAGGTGCACGTGCTGGAAGATCACCCTCGTTGAGCCCTTTGAATTGCTTGAGAAGGCTTTCCCAGTTTGTAGAAAAATGAGTCACGGTCAAACTATTGGGGACATAACACTCGTTATCACACTTCTCTGACAAGCTGCCAGAATATCCTGTGAACAAAAACAAAACTAAAAACAGGTGGGGCTTCATTCGTATCACGTGACTGTGTCATTGCCCTAGTAATTAAACTGGGTCATTACAAGATTTGATACTACTAAAGCGACTAATATTATACGAGCTAATATATTATTTGTTGTCATTTATGGCTTCTTTTTTTTATCTCTCACGCATTACGTGCACGATGAAACAATACATTATTTTAAAAACGCTGCTCTAATCCCGCTGTTTTCTTCCGTAAATAATTAAAACGATAAAATAAATAACTGGTTAGTGTTTACATCACCAGGAAAGATCTTATAATCAGCCTTATGAGTTTTAGTTGTAAACAATTTGTATCGTTTTTTTTTTTTTTACAGGACAAGTTAAAATCGCATATGATAGATGATAGCTACGCAATATTAATATCCCCAGTAACGTTTTCTGATAAACAAACATTTAATATTATTTGTTGTTGTTTTTCAGAACAAAGCCACACTGGACTATCTGCTGTGTCTACCGCGGGGACTCGAGCCCTGAATTTTAGCGTTGTAAGTCCTTAGACTTACCGATGTCCACCCGGGAAACATTTACTGTTGTTAAGAACATAAATGCGACGTCAATTCACCATAATCATTTCAAAAATACAAACGTTAGTGATCATTAAATCTCTTGCATTAAATTTTATGGAACTACTTAAAAACGTATTTACATTACATTCCTAAATCAACTTCAAAAAAGCCAAAATTTTGGATTGGAAGTATTGTTCTTTTCAGCCACAAAAATAATTATTTCTGTCAAAACCTGTATATTAGCAGTTAATTGTCTCTGTACGCATTTTTAAAAGTAATACCTGATACTCTGGGAAGTCAAATTACTATAAAGTAAACGATAAATTTAACTGTAAAACTAATTTTGAATAATAATTTATTGTTTCAAATAATTTTTATGAAAATTATACAACAGGGGTAAAACTTAAAATTAAACTTTGTGAAAAAGAGTTCCATAAATTTAGGGAAATTTGTTAAACTAAAATATGTCGCTTTACATTTGTGACGTATTTAAACAAAGAAATACATTTTCAACCCGCTGTCTTAACACAAAAACGAAATGTATAATAACGTGTAAAAAAAAAGTACAGTTTAATTAATAGGGTAATTGAAAATTAAATCCTCTTAAAACAGAGAAAGGTAAATATCATCTGTGCAAACTCAAACTTTAGTTTTGGATTATGCCTTTACTGCTTAGAACGAGTAAATCCATACCATGAAAAATACAGTAATTATATCAGTTAAACTAAGTGTTATTGTCAAACAAGCACTTACTGCATTAAATTTGTCTCATTAGATTTATTTTTTAAGTCTCAAAAAACAATAATGATATTTGCTAAAAGTGCATAAGAAAGTATTAAATACATCTGTATAAAAAGTGTGTATTCAAACAAGCAATCAGAAGCCTGGGTTAATCGATAAAATAAAACTTTACAATGCGGAACTTTGGGCAGCACTAATGCAAAATTAATTGAACGTAGCTTAAAACGCACGTGACAACAAAATTTATGCAGTTTATCGTCAGTGATAATGATGAGAGTAAAGATAATTTTCTCACGAGGAATCAAACAATTCGGGAGATAAATATATCACTCTATAATCAAAATGAAAAAAAAAACGAGTAATTTTTTTTTCTTTTTTTATCAAAAACTACACGACTATCAGCGCTCTTTCCACCGCAGGAAATTGAACCCTAGATTTCAACGTTGTAATCCTGACCTTCCGGGAGGGGGGGGGACGTAAATAATTAACAATAATAGCACTATGAATCGATTTACACAATCTGTGTTTCACGTCATTTTGCTATTTTGAAAATTAACGAGCGCTAAAAGAATCTTCGCACATATTATAAATCTCCATTTATAACAGATTCAGTTAAATGGCTGAAAATAACCGTCATTACGCACGATAACGTTCACAAACCCTCAAGAGACTAGTATAAATTATTAACACAATGCCACCACGTGTTGGATTGTAACCAATCAGTAAGATAATATGGTAAATTGTCAGTTACGTAAGAAGTCTATTCACACGTGACTCGTACTAGAGTTACGTATCTCTGACTATCATATTAGCTTTAAAATATATTACTACCGTAGATGCACAAACGCCTTTTTTATGATATGAAGTACTTCAAAATTATCAGAGATTTAAAATATTACTATCTTGACATTGTACTCAAGATGGGTTTAAACTTTAAATCATAAAGACCTAACGAGAAAATTCAAAACCCAAATCATTTTTCTGTAATTTGAACATTAGGGGAGGTATGGTATTTATATTAAACAGATATGAATGTAACTAAACAAATAAATGGTGACTATTCAACGAGTGAGCTCAATGCCTAATTATTTTAAGACAATATAGCTATGAAAATTAAACAATCACATACTGAAAAATTTAATTTTTAATTAATATTTTCCTAAGATTTATGGCCTAGGCTTAGAAAATAGTGTTTGATTTAATTTTAGTAGATTTAGTAAATTTTTCAATATTTCTTACGAGTTTCTTTTTCTTATCTTTATCTGATGATCTAAATTTCGAAGGAAATATACTAGACAAAATCTCTGTAACTTATAACTGATACTGATAGCGCTTTGATGGTAAATCAAAAACGTCTGGCCTACTCATTTACTCAGGCTTAAAATTGCCTTAAAAGCTCAGCTAGGCCTAGGCTACAGGCCTAAGGTTAACCCATTACTCATTAGGCTTACCTTATGTAGTAAGACCGCGTTACTACTATTTTCCGAATTATTTTAAAATTTTAACCATACTATTTATTGTAAAGTTTATAACAAAAATATTCCACGTGTTCTAACTTGACCAACTGTCTGTTCTATTGAATGTTATCTAAAACAAAGTAAAAAAAAAATTGTATATATATGAAAAATCTGATAAATTGTTTTCACAATATAATCAAAACATAACAAACATTTGTTTAGAAATCGAGTTTCATTCATATATACTGACCACCCAAAAATCTATAAACGAAGCTATTTTAAAAAACAATATACTTAGATTACAATAAAGTTTATTCTCCAACACAGGCGCCAGCTCCATTTAAACCTCAAACACCTGCTCAATAGTTTATTCAGGTGTAGTTGTATGCCTCTGTTTGAGTTCCATCTATTCGGAATTAACCCAAATGCGTTGAAAAGTAATCAAGGAGTAAAAACCGGGTAAAAACCAGCAATTCAGAGCCCATCAAAATAAGAGACTAGGCCCAGCCCGAAGTTCAGGCTCTCGATCTGTTTTTATGAAATTTTGCCACGTATCTGATTCAGAGATTCTATAGTATTGCGAGGGTGTGAACGCTTTTTACAAACTGGCGAATCATGATCATATCAAACTAGTAGAGCAGCCGGCGTTGCTCGGATGAAAATGGTTTTAAATATCCTGAGATGTCTTCATTAAATCAACCATACTAATCTTGATTTTTTGCAAAATAATCAAAATGATTTCTTTACCTAACTAAATATTTTGATTAAAATCATAAAAATAACAATGTGCGAAAAAATAAAAATTTGCTAGTTATTTCAATCGAAGCCAAACCTGGTACATTGCTCCTGCTTCTTGCATGACATTTCAAGTTTCCAAAACAAAATTCCCTACCTTTTGGTGTCTTGCTTTTTGCTGTGTGGTCAAGTGTCGTTTGCAGCATATTCTGACTTGATTATCGTTCCATTTAATAAAGAACTGATTTAATCTCTTCTCGTTGCAACACAACGTAAATAAAAAATTTGCCGTTACCAAACGTTTTTGTAAAGTCATCGTATAGCTGATTATTGCGAGTACACGCAAGCAAAACAGAAGACATGGCTGAAGCAAGCCTATTTAGTTGAGGGAGTGTGCGTGCATGTTCGAGAAAAAGCACCAGCTTTTTTCAGTTAAGGGGAGTTGGAGAGTAGACATGCATGTGCAGAAGAAAGAGCTGCACAAATATTTCAAATCATTGTAACACATAATTGATCATGGATAGAATGACTAGAAGTCCTAACACAGAGAAGAAACGTAAATAATAGCCCTCTTGATCACACATTACCAAAAAATCCAGCCTTTTCAATATGAGACCAATTGGTCCTCCTGTTTGACAAAAATTAATATACTGGTCATTTTGGCTTCAATTTACGCTCTCAAAATGGCCCATTTTACTTCCTGCACAAAGTTATATCTGTACCCTGAGTTGTAGCTTTAAAGGTTTGGCCGTGCACAAGGAACAGACCCACTGAGAGAGAGAAAGAACCCGCCAACGAAATAAGAACGTTGTAATAGTATAAAGCGGCTTGTGTCTCTTTTGTCCGTAATGAAAGTTTTTCATAATCTCGACCTCTGACAACGAGGAGACTTGGAGGTTTCTGGATTCTAAGACACCTTACTCTATTCATTTTCTCATTATTTCGATTTCGACAGCGATTTTACCCACCCCTTCCTTACTGCTTCTCTAACTCTGATTACCATATAAATGCCGGGTATCGCTCAGTAGTTAGCGTGCCGGAATGTGAATTCAAGGGTTCATGGTTCGCATCTTGTTGTCGGAAAAAAAAAAGCTTTCCGGGATTTATGTCTAATTTTTATGAGGTCAGTGTCCATTTTTCATTTTCTCTTTGCCACTATCTTAGTGCTTATTTTTAATAAATCGTTAGTTATCTTTATCAGGAAATTGAAATCATTCCATAATAGATTAAAAAAAAAAACACTATAATTTATTCACTGGAATATTCTAAGCATTCAAAAGTAAAACTCATTTTCATACAAACTTCAGAGATAACAAAACAAATGCCTCACGTAGAGCGGTAATTTACCTTTGCAACTTAAATACGTCAAATCAAAGGAGTTAACTCGAGATGAATACCACATCATTCTGAAAGTGTGAAACCTTTTAACTTCTAGAAGCTTCAAATATAAGTATTCATTAAGTGTTAACACAATATATTCGTACCGTACCGTTTCCTGTCTTCAATCGGTATCTCATTTTCTTAACGTTTCACTATTAATTAAGCCTGATTGTTCTATAAAGTGCAGTGACCATAAGATATTTGACTACAGTTGGCAGACGATCTAGATCCACTTTCTTGCTGAACGAGAGCTAGTAATACTAACAAAAGACTTTGCCTACTTATGAACCTCCTTATTTTATTATTTTACAATGAAATTATCTGTTGTTACTTGGGATGAAACTCAACTTGTACTACTCTGGTCACTAGAGTCAAACAATGGGCCTAATATCAGGGTAAAAAACATCAGTTTATTTTTTGTTCTTTTCAATTTCAGTTTGTCCCAATTGTAATTATACTTTATGGTCCAAAGAATTAGATGATTATTACATCCCCTCAAAAAAGGCACTAAGTTTTTGAAACTATCTCAAGTAAACTAAGTTTTCTAAAAGTGGTAAAACTGAAAAGCGAGTTCATTGCAACTAGCTGTTACCGAACTGGCTCATGTGTTACACAAACACTTAAAATATCCAAGCCTGTTCACTCCTCCTATTTAGTTATATATCACTACGCATATACAAATAGGTAAATAATAGTTACATCGTCTAGATCAAGTTTTACAAATTAGATGACTATAACTTCGAGTGTAAGTATCACTAACTCACCATAATTCTTTTATTTTGTTTAAATACTAAGAGACTTTGATAACAAGTTTTATGAGGCTAATTTCAAATAAACTTTATGGATGCCATAAAAAAGATGCTGTGAAACTAAAATATATCCAAATTGTTTTATCTCATAATAAGATACTGATGTTTAAGTTCATTTTCAGAGGGTTTTTTGTTGTTGTTGTAACTAAGGTGTACTTTATTTACAGATACCAATATTATGTATAACATTCTAGTAAATCAACACACGTTAACAAGTCCTTTAATTATTACTTTTATTTTCAGCTGATAAAAAAACAAACGACTGGATTTTACCCTTTTAACTTTATCATTAAAACTTGATATCTATAGGGTACAGGACGTTTATTCAGTTTTTCTTCTCCTCTGTTTGCATGGTAACAATATACCTGTAGTGTTTGAAACTAAATACTGAAACTTTCCAGGCACCATATCACATACACCTTTGTTGTATATTATATCATTTAATCCTTTGAATAGGGCCTACAGTATCAGTACCAATGAGCAGATATAAAAATCTCACAAAGCAAACATCCATCAAGCTTATCAGAAACTTACCTGGGGACTTTGACTTCCTGGCTGCACATAGCTACTCATCTGAGATGTACATTGATCATATCTGCCAATCTGTGAATTCTGGGCTGAAAGCTGACTCCCTGTCTGCTGAGAGGTGATAATTTAATGTTTCAAACATATCTACAATTTTATCATAACTTTGGAGAAAAAGATACTTCAGAAGATCCTACAATCTTCAAAGGTCTTCCTTATTCTATTATTACAATTAGCAACAATGTAGGGGGCAACTCCGCATAAAATTAAAAGGACATTCCATTAAAAGTTAGATAAATTCACTTTAATTTGACTGATTTCACTTCAATAATTTTTAATGTTATTTTTCTCCTGCATAGACATACTGATTCAGAACAAAAAGTTCAGTTCCTCCTTTTGCTTTGATTTCCAAATTAATTGGCTTTTTTTTTACTTCACTTATTACTTTTTCAGCAAATTTTCTCTTTTTTTTACTTCTATTTTACTTTGAAAGAGGCATATTAATGATTGAAACACAACATATTAGTTCATAATTTCAGAAACAGATAAAACATAATAATAATGCTACAATTAATATTAAAAATTAATTAAAATGTGTCCTTTAAGTTGATTATTCAGTACACTTCTTTATTTACTGCTTGAGAATTTGGCTATGAAAGTTAACATAATGACATTTTTATGATAAAAAATTAAATAAAACTCAGAATACTGTTTCAGTGCATGAACAAACAATACACATTGTGATCTTTTTTGAAAATAAAAAGGAAAAAGCAATAGCAGATGCTAGTTTGTGTTTCTAAATTAACATTTTTCAAATTTCAGATATAGGAAAAATAACTTTAAAAAATAAAGTTATAAACAATTATTATATATATATTTCATCAATGGTAAAATCTGTTAGCTTCTTATGCTGTTATTTTACAAATGTTACAAGACCTACATTTCTGTATTTCTTTACTTTATTCACAAATCCTTTTATAATTTCTTCATCACCAAAAAAAGTTTAATAAACAACTGAAAATCAAACCAGCTGATTAAAACAAAATCAATAATTCACCTACTTGTTGTGGGTAAACCTGACTAACAGTGCGAGATGAAAAACTTTGTGGTTGTCCTTGAGTTGATGAAAATGATCGCTGAGCAAACTGCTGACCATACTGAGACTGAGTTGGTGATCTAAGGGGATTCTGCTGACCAGGGGAAAGGTATGCCCGTTTCATACTGGGCTCAGATATAGACCCACCCTAAAATTTAAAAGTACTTTTTTAAATGAAATATATATATTTTTTCCACTTCTAGAAGAAAAAACCCTTTTTTTAATATACTTATATTCATCAAATTTACTGTCTATCATATTGAACTGACAGCCAAATACCAGAGAAATCTCTGTAACACAGTGTCCAAACAGAGAAATCACATTAGACTGTTGAAAATGTTAAGATAGAAAGTGAAACTGACTTTACACTTAAGTACAAAACGTTAAGTAACAAGTTCAAGTATTAATCTGTTGGTACTTTTTTAATATACACTGTTACGGTATATGTTTGAATGTTTTATTGAGCAGGAATTTGTATAAGAGATGCCAAGTAATAAAAGAAACACAACAGCAAGAACAAACACTTGTTTTAGTAAAAATTCATTATTCTATTAAGCTTGATCTAAATAAATAAAAGTGTTATGTTATTGATATTAACTTCTGATTATAGCAAGCTACCTACTTAGATAAAGAATTACCCTGATATTCAGTACAGCTAATTAAATACTGTTCTTACATTCTTTCTCATACAGATTAGAACCCATTGTTTAATCCCAATAATCAACCAGCTTAGGATATTCAGGTTAGTCCTATATCCAAATACTAGACTAAATAATCTCTATAACAAAACATAATAATCAAAAATTAGAAATAATAAAAATATACTTTAAACATCCTGCCTAACAGTGTTAATGAAAGTAACATTTAAAAAATGAAAAAAACACACCATTCTTACAGAACACAAATATAATGGAGTATCTCTTACTTACACAACACACAAATATAACGGAGTATCACAAATATAATGGAGTATCTCTTACTTACAGAACACACAAATATAATGGAGTATCTCTTACTTACAGAACAC
>NW_013667445.1:161537-173746 GCF_000517525.1 Limulus polyphemus
AACACAAATATAATGGAGTATCTCTTATTTACAGAACACAAATATAATGGAGTATCTCTTATTTACAGAACACAAATATAATGGAGTATCTCTTACTTACAGAACACACAACAAAAACTAAACCTTAGGAATGCCACAACAACAAAAAAAAACTGTTATTATAACAGAACACTGGAATGAAGTGATTCAGGAACTTATGGTTGCTTAATTACTAACCAAAGTTTTTGTTTTTCAGGAATCTAAATATTAAATTATATACAAAAAATAGAATAAAAGATAAAACAATAGATCCTTCAAGTTTCTTTAAAGAATAATGTCTTAAACAATTTAAACCAATTATACTTGATAGAAATTCAAGGATTACCACATAATCATAATTTCATTACTTATTTACTTATGGTAAAACAAAACAAATTCCAAAAAATATATAGTTAGTAAAGAATGAAGCTGTTCACCCAATTTAATAACCAAGGATACTAATCTATCTTAAAGTTCCAGTCTGAAACCTGTACTATGCAGTTAATTAAAACATTACATGTCTGCTTTATGCCCTCCTTATCAAAATCTTTGTTTCATACTTTCCAGTAAGCAAGTATGAATACATTATCCTTATGTAAATGACATTCTCTTTTAGTTAATGTGCAAAGCCATGATTACAGCCTAAAGGAAATAAGAAAATCATGCTTGTACCTTATTCAAGCTCTAAGGATTAATCCTTCACCAAGTTTTTTAAATTTGAAAATACTAACATTCAACTCTCAAGGCTGATGAACTGTCATTATAAGGCCAATTACATTTTATTTAAAAAATAAATCTTAGATGCATTGTTAAATGCACCTAATGTTAAAATGTGCTGCTCCATTTCAGTTAAATGACATAATAGTGTACCCATTCAAGTAAGCTAGAAGAGGCAATACTGAATAAAATAATTAAGGATTTAAATAAAAAATTTAAGCATGTTTCTTTCAGTAACATCTACTTCATAATGTCTTTAATTATCTTGTAAGAATAACTTTGTAATTTACTTTTAGGTTAAGAGAAAGTACTTGTAAATATGCTACAGAATTTGTCCAGTTTAAGAACCACAAAATAAAAGTTTATATATTCTGGTAAAATATATTTGATAATACTGTTGATAACAATTGTAAAAGCCTATTGTATATCTTTGTTGCATATGGAGATAAGGAATAATGATATTATGGTTACAAATTGCAAAAAAGCACATTCTGAAGGGATACAACAAGAATTATCTGTTGTGAATTGGGCAGCCGAGTTATTTGGAGACACTGATCAGATGTGGAAATTTTTTAAAGATAAATTTCAAATATTCAAGGTAAACACATTCCTTATAAAAAGAAAAGGGTAGCTACAAGTAAAAATCCAGATTGGCTCACAAAGAGTTTAAGAGATAAAATTACAGAAAAGTATCATAAATTTAAGATATAACAAGAGATTTAGATTATATAAGATCAAGAAATTTATCAATCAGGAAATTAGGACATCAACAAGGATGTATAAAAAGGTTGGCTAGAAATGTAAAAATGAAGAGTAAGGATTTCTTTAAGTACATTAAGGGCAAACAAAATGTTAGGATGGAGATAGGGATGATAAAGAAAAGCTAGTATCTCATGATTATGAGATGACTTAGTTATTAAATTCTGGTTTTTACTACTGAAGATTTAAGCAGTATTCCACATCTTGAACAATTGATAGATGGAAGTAAGATCAAACAAAATGACTGCACTAATTCTAAACTTAAGACAAAATTGGGAAGTTTAAAGAACTATTAGGCTCCTGGGTCATATAATATTTCCCCAAGAATTTTGAAGGAGGTTAAGGATTGGATATGTGAGCCACATGCTGCTATTTGTTTTTGTCAGTCCTTGAATAGTGGGCATGTACCAGAGGATTGGAAGTTAGCTAATGTAACTCCTCTTTTAACAGGAGGTGATAAAAATTGTCCCAGTAATTACACTCATTAGTCTTACATCAGTTGTGGTAAAAAGTTTGGAAAGTCTGATAAAAGATGCTTGCAAAGCCATTTAACAAAGTTTGGAATTTTAATGGATAGTCAACATGGTTTCACTAATCTTGCCTTACAAATTTTTTAACATTCTTTGAAAAGGTTACTGCTTATGTAGAAGAGGGTAAGGGTTTAGATTTGGTGTATCAGGATTTTCAGACAAGGTGCCACATAAAAGGCTTGTAAAAAAATTATCTCTATAGGTGTGGGGGATAAGTTAGCAAGTTGGATAGAAGAGTGGCTGGATGGAAGAAAGCAGAGGGTCGTTACAAATGAAGTTCAGTCCCAGGATATTTTTTATTTACTATGACAAAATAAATCATATAGACATTTAACAGACTTCAAATATTTTTGGATCTCCTCAAAAATGACACACATCAAGCAAGATATACAAACTTTATCGATACAAATACTTGGTAAAAAAAAAAGTATTTTAGGATAACTTCTGAACTGTTATGGCCTCCCAGTTAGTGATAGATCTTTTGCCAGGATCAAAGAAGGGTATCATCATTATTAACCAGACTATGTTTCCTGTTAAAAATGTGTGTGTGTTTGGTTTTATAAAGGGCCTTTCCAGCTTTCCAAAGCAATACAAATATTGATCTTAGCTACGAAGTCTTCAGGTTAGTATGAAACTCCACTAAGTATTCTGCACCTTACTTTGCAACTATTATTATACAGATGTGTGTGTTACTTAGTTAGAAAAAATTCATTGGCATTTTGTCTAATAATAAATTTTTGTGAGTGTTAAGATGGATTTTCAAAAAAAGTATTTCAGCCACAAAGCTTCTCATTTAAAATTTAAAGACTCACAGCAGTGGTACCAAATATAAAGAACAATTAAACAATATATATTACAGAAAATTTAAATAAATAAAATTGATCCATAGAAGACATTACAGTGGTAAATTAAATATCTGTTAAAATGAAAAATCATTATGGAGGTTTACATCTTTCACATTATTTATTTTCACTGATGCCCCCTTGTGGCACAGCAGTCTGTCTGCGGATTTATACTGCTAGAAACTGGGTTTCCATAACCGTGGTGGGCAGAGCACAGATAGCCCTTTGTGCTTTATAACAAACAACTTTTCACCGATTCTAATTTCCATGACTAATAATAAATGAAGCATGTAACAATGAACAAGTAGACTTAAGACTTTATTTTTCAAATGTTTAGATCAAAATTATCGAGAAAATTAACTGAGAAAAACAAAAATTCAATCTAAGTTTGCGTTAACGTTTACAGTGTACAGAAAAGTTAAGAACTGAATACAGATATTGTATACACTGCACAAAATGTAAAATGTGTATAGAATAAGAACACAATTATCTATTGTATTCGCAAGTGCAGTCAAATAACAAAAGCTAACAACTAAAAAGATGCTGTAAGTGTACCTAACAAAGCCTAAGATAACTGAAAGGGTTGTTCATTTTCTTAACAATACTACCCTTTTTTTCATGATAAAATTTTATTATGCAAACATAGTTATACTCTTTCTCTTGAAGTAAATTTAACTTTCATATATTCACTAATGATTCTACTGACATGAACTGTAAACAAAATTCTTGGAGTCACACATTAGAAGTACTTGAAACTGCAACAGAGATATAAAAGAATAAAAAAAAAGCCTTGGGTAACATTCTAAAAAAAATTTTTGTTCACAATATCAAGTTGAACACAATAATTTTGATAGTAAAAACATTCTTAGTGGAAGTTGTCCAAACTGTGAACATCTTAGAGTATCTGGACTGTTAAAATAATTAATCACAGACTTTTCATTATGATAACACTCTCCTCTGTTCTAAACAAAGATTTAAATTTGAATCTTAAGCTTTGATAGGTCCCGATTATTATTATTATTTCTTTTATATAAAAATATACAAGACTACACTAAGAGATTAAATTTAAAGACAAATCTACAAATAATTTTAAAGAATTCTAAGAAACAATGAGTGAAAGCCAAAGAAAGTACATTATAATATGTCTACCACACTACGTTTGTCATATCCAGTTCAATAAGGCCTCTTGTTCAATATAGGGCTCATCAGGTTGTATGAGGCACCACAGACAAAGTGGTGGTTTATGGGCTACATACATATCATTAATTTTCATTAACAACAAATGTAATGTTGTGAACCAGATTAAGTACGTGAATTGTAATTACTATTATTATTATTATCTATTTTCACTGAAATCATTTACAAATCAGATTTTTAAGGTGAGAATTAATAACACAATATTTTTTATTTATTTTAGTTCACAAACTAGATAGTCACATCATGCTGCAATGAATAATATTTAATGTAAAAAATTAAGTCACTTTAAAATAATTTGTAAAAAGATTTGAATCTTTAAATATGATTATTATAAATTACAAAAATTGAAATGATAACCTTTATGCACTGTTTTAATAGTTTCTATCATTGAGTGGGCTTTCATTATTCAGTAAATAATGCAAAGTCCAAGCCACTTACCAAAAAGTAAAGCACTTTGCTTCTCCATCTGACAGTTTTACAGCCTACTGTTTCACAAACTAATGATAATCATGATAGGCTTAACTCTCAAATAAAAAACTATAGAGTCACTTACTTGTCTAATTTCTTTTTTGCATTTATGACACAAACTCAAAACTGGCTAACTCACAAGACTCCTAAACTCACTCTTTACTATGTCTAAACTGTCTATACTCCAAAATGTTTTGATTATTTTCTTTTCCGTAGCTTATTTATGGAACAAAGATGGGATGACCTCTCGTCCTTTGTCACCATTTGTTGTCTTGTCGCTGTGAAGTTCTTTCCAGATAGATAGTCACGGTCAGCTCCATCCTTGGTGACTCTGGAAGTGATCTCAACAGAAACCTTGGGCTCTTCAGCAGGTTGTTTTATCACTGACAAATTATCCACAAAGGCTGGCTATTCTCTCACTGACATTACTTTCAAAGATGACCACAGAGGTTGACTTTTGGCTTGGATTGCTGTCCTGGATTCTACAAACCACATTACTGATTTGTTTGACTACAATTTAGGGACCTTCCTAACATTTAGTTGACCTTGTTCTTTGTCCTATTTTGTGGCATGGATTATATAGCCATACCAAGTCACCATGATGAAATACAGTTCTATCAGTATTCACATCATAGCAACGTTTCATCTCATCACTAGCTGATTACATCTTTTATAGGTGTAGCATGTATGGTATCAATAGTGTTCCTTAAGTGTCTCTGTTATATTCTGTGTGAGATTCTGCAGAGTGATTATTGAAAACATGAGATCAAGATTTTTCACTCCTACTCATGAGTTGTCAGACAGCAGTACATGAATCTGCAGGCAATGTACCAATACCACTGCTCACTGCTGTTTGGACAGAGAATTCAAAGTTCCATTAGACCATCTTGTCAAACAGCAGTACGTGAATGTACAGGCAATGCTCCAATATCACTGCTGTTTGGGACAGAGAACTCAAAGTTCCATTAGACCATCTGTACCCATATCCTGAGTAGGTTGTTCCTAATCAGGAATCCTAAACTTAAGTGTAGGTTGTTCCTAATCAGGAATCCTAAACTAAAGTGTAGGTTGTTCCTAATCAGGAATCCTAAACTAAAGTGTAGGTTGTTCCTAATCAGGAATCCTAAACTAAAGTGTAGGTTGTTCCTAATCAGGAATTCTAAACTTAAGTATAGGTTGTTCCTAATCAGGAATCCTAAACTTAAGTATAGGTTGTTCCTAATCAGAAATCCTAAACTTAAGTATAGGTTGTTCCTAATCAGGAATCCTAAAGTTAACCAATAAAATTTGACAATGGATTTGTTTCAAGTATTGGGATCCCTATGGAACTTCAATCAGTTCAGGTACAGAACTTTGAATTAGCCCTATTTGTGGAATTGTGTCAAATCCTTTGTAGTATTTTTTAATCATCTCCACAGTTGATACTTCCACAGTCATAGCCACTCCATCATCTCCACAGCCTTCCAAAAGTTGGACCTTTAATTGTTATGAAGACATTGAAGTGGTTAACAAAATGCTTCTTTTGGGTTAGGTGCAAGAAATCTTTATAGAATTGCCATAAATCTTGCGAACTGTGCTGTGAGCAAAAAGATCCATGGAAGAAACTACAGCAGTATTATGTTGGAACACCACTGTTAATATACCTGATCCTTTTCCACGGAGTAACAGTTGAATTAAATGAATTATGGTGGTGGTGGTGGTGGACTATTTCACCAAATTGCCTGAAGTATTGGTGGAGTGGCTATGACTGTGGAAGTATCAACTGTAGTCATAGTGTATCATAGGTATAACAAATTCCATTATGCCCAGTACATCTATGCCTTTGGCTCTTAAGGGTCATTTTGCACTGTTCTTGATTTACTTAATATTGGTTTCAGACCCATTTCTGTTACCTGAACATCTTTCAGTTGAGTGTTGGACCATATTAGTTCTTCACCACCACTTGTGCACATCTAACCTTTACTATTATCTGCTTCCCTCTTTTCAGTAATTATATTCTTCGTTAGTGCAAGGTCTATGGGGTAGTGTATCCACTTAGTGATCATAGAGAACTCATCTTGCAGGTTCAAATCCCATCACAAAATATGCTTGCCCTTCCAGCCATGGGGATGTTAAAACATGATGATCACTCCAATAATTTGATTACAGTAGCACAAGAATTAGTGGTGGGTAACACTGACTAGCTGCTTTCCCTCTAGCCTATCACTTCTAAATTAGGCACAGGTAGCCATTGAGTAGCTTTGTATGAAGTTCAACAAACAAACCAACCAGGGTGATGTACAATATTAAAGCTGTAATCCTAGAGCATTTGGAGCTATATTTGACCCTCTTGGATTACAAAAATTCACCAGCCAATTAAGTGCTGCAAGATCTCAGAATGTAAACTGTAGTACATACAGATAATGGTGGAAATAACTCAGGGCTCAAACAACAGTTAGTAGCTTTTTCTGAACTGTACAATACCTCTTTTCTGCAGCATTCATTGCCTTGCTATAGCAACACAGGATCTTTACCATATATGTATAAGGCTGCTCCCACTGTAAAATGATAAACAACTGTATATAATACAAGTACATCTTCAAGAGTTCATATGTTAAAACAGGAGCAATGGTTAATTCTTTCTTTAGTTTGTTGAATACTTTTTCCCAATCAACTGTCCAACGAAACTTATATGGTTTTTTTAAATAATTTTCTGTAGAAGACCAAATACGACAGAGAATGATTTTATCCAACTGCAATAGTAAGAGCACAGTCCAGGAAATCCTATTACCTCATACAAATTCTGTGGTGTTGGCCAATTCTGAATGGATAAAATCATAATTGGGTCTGTAGACATTCCTTCTCCACTGACTATATGCCCCAGAAAAGTCACCCGTTCATGGAAAATTTCACATTTTTTGAAATTATGCTTAAGGTTCTTTCCTCAACCAATCCAGTATTTTCTTTAGTCCATCACCAACATCAAAGGTCTTCTCCTGTGATTACATAATCCAAGTAGATAAGAGTATGATGTTCCAGTGTATTCCAGAGAGAACAAATTCCATCAGTCATTCAAATGTAGCAGGCACATTACATAATTCAAGTGGCAATACCACAAAGTGCCACAACCCATTTTCTGAAGTAAAGGTTGTATTTTCTCTACTTGCACCTGCCAGTATCCACTCTTCATATCTAATGTTGAAAATCCAGATAAAGCATTCAGAGTCAATCCTTGGCAGAGAATAGGCATCCTTCTTTACAACTTCCTTCATCTTCCATCAGGACTTTGTGAATCCATCCTTCTACTTCTCAAGTACAATAGGTGATATCCAAGAACTAGTACTAGGTTTTATTACTCATTGTTTTTTTTTTATAGTTTCTATTTTCTTGAAAGACTCAACTTGTTTTGCAATTGCAAGTTATCTGGATAACTTATATATTAGAGCTGCGTCTCCAGTCTTTATCTTATTTGTCTGGCCTAAGTCATGAGGTCCATTAGAGAAGGTATCTTGGTATTCCATGAAGATATATTGCACTGATAAACTGTAAGACCTCTAAAGATTTGGTCTTAGAACTCTTGTAAGTGAGGTGGTTTGATATCAGACTGTTTTTTTCATGTTCTTTGATGAGGAAGTACTTCCTGTAGAGCTTCAAATCTTGTAATGTTCCATCTAGTATTGACTTGGATTTCATTATTTTACATTATAATATTTGTTTTATCCCTAATCACCAAAAACTTACAGGCCTCACATCAAATCCAGACACTTGAAATTCACAAGCATCACACATTATCAGTAAGTCATGCTAAGACTCCCTCCAGCAAACAATTTAAAACAACTAAATTAAAATATAGCTTACAACAATACATTTATTACCAGCAGTACCAGGAATTGATGAATTGAATTTTTTGAGAAGAGAAAATCACAAATCTGAGACAATTTAGAAAATAATTTTTTAAAGAATCAATTATTTTATTCTCATATAAAACAAAAATTGTATCACACCATCTACTTAGTTGAAACTCAACACATATATTATCATCTATAAAATGCATCCAAACTGGTTTTTTTTCAATTACAAATGAGTCAGGACACTTTTAATATATGCATACAAATAATTATTTTTTCTAAAGTCTTCAGTTACCCATATATGAAGAGAAAAAAGAACCAAAAATAAATGATGACTTTCTATAAAGCTTTAAAGAGGAAAAAAAACTTCATCTTGCACATTACTATATGTTTAATCAGTTGTTTCCATCAAGTTGTCCAAGTACAACCTCAACAGAGCCTTCACTATCCAATCAATAACTTATTTTACATTTTGTTGTGTTATTCCTATCAATATTAGATAATGTTCATATTTCAGAAAGTATACTCTACAAATGTTTTATTCATTTATCATAAATGTATCTAAATACAGTCATAAGGATTAGATAATAAACAAAAGCAGATAACAAACCAGTTTTATAATACAAGACTAAATGATATTACTACAACACTTTTTTGTTTGCTATTACATATTTTACTATGCTGATACTGCATGTATCATTATTTCAATCATTTCTGAATCAGGCTAGAATCACAAGCATCGCTGTTTCAGTAGCCTCTGAATCAGGCTAGAATCACGAGTACCACTGTTTCAGTAGCCTCTGAATCAGGCTAGAATCACGAGTACCACTGTTTCAGTAGCCTCTGAATCAGGCTAGAATCATGAGTACCACTGTTTCAGTAGCCTCTGAATCAGGCTAGAATCACAGTATCGCTGTATCAGTAGCCTCTGAATCAGGCTAGAATCACAAGTATCGCTGTATCAGTAGCCTCTGAATCAGGCTAGAATCACAAGTATCGCTGTTTCAGCAGCCTCTGAATCAGGCTAGAATCACAAGTATCGCTGTATCAGTAGCCTCTGAATCAGGCTAGAATCACAAGTATCACTGTATCAGTAGCCTCTGAATCAGGCTAGAATCACAAGTATCGCTGTTTCAGTAGCCTCTGAATCAGGCTAGAATCACATTACAAATATTTGTTTGCACGAACTCCCTCTGCATCAGGGACACATTTTCATCATTTTTCCTATTCTCACTTTTAGGGAACAGGTATTGTGGCAGAAACT
This sequence comes from Limulus polyphemus, assembly GCF_000517525.1. NCBI lineage: Eukaryota > Metazoa > Arthropoda > Merostomata > Xiphosura > Limulidae > Limulus > Limulus polyphemus. Next base: position 171,160 of record NW_013667445.1, read on the forward strand.
GCTAAACGTTAAACTGCCATATTATATTTTTTTTTACCTGTTTTGTAACTTTGCAAAGAAAAAATATAAACACATAAATAAACCTTTCACTCAGTGTTCTTACATATCTTACTCTTAATGTAAGTCAACCTCTTTAGCATGTTTGCATGAGCTATTCATATCGTGTAGTTTAGGTTTGTTATATGTACTAATGTGAGGTGAAGAGTAGATTATGTTGCATAAGTTACCGATCCACTCCAGAAACAGCTGAAGCACCATAATTAAAACAAAAAAAAAAGGTTTTGTTTGTTTGCTATTAAACACACAGCTACACAACTGGTTATCAATGCTGTTCTCACCACAAGTATCAAAATATAAGTTTTTACATTATAAACCCTCAGAATTACGATTTACTGCTGAGTCATTAAGAATCAACAGAAAGGTCCTATTTTTTAAACATTTACTGGTTTTAACATTTGTGATAGGAAAACAGTTTGAATGTATATGGTAAAACAGTTTGGATTTATATGGTAATACAAAAATTAATGATTCTGTACATCTTCAGGTTGCATGTAAAATTTTGTTGATAGAATCATCTGGAAACTATAGGTAAACTGACTTTATTTTTTTCCCTTTAATTATGCATCCAAGACTGTGATGAAAACTAAGACGTCAATAAATATCAACGTTTTGACTCCTACTTTGCACAGTGAGTTTTTGAGCCTTAATTAATATTTTCCTTTTTTGAACATGTTACAAATTTAACTTTTTATAATGGCAGTTTATTACTTTTACAGTAAACAAAGGTTCTTTTAACACTCTGTATAACACCTTTGAAAACACCCATAAAAACAAAACCTGCATCCTTAGAAAAAAGTAACTAGGTAATTAACTGGTGTAATGAAAACTGATTAGGAAAAAAAGAGTGTATTATGCTAACATCAAACTTACCTTTGTTTCATTGAACTCTGTGTCAAGCTAACTTTACATGCACAGTTATTTCAATCTGATAAGTATTAAGCTAGCATCACGTATATCATTATTGACATTAGCTTTGTATTGGGCAAGTAATATATTTATCAGTTTTAACCACCTATGATTTAGGTTAGCATCTGATGTATAATTATTTGAACTAGCTCTGAATTAGCCTACCATCATAATTATTGTTTACATAATATTTTTATTAGGCTACTATCATAATTATTGTTTACATAACATTTTTATTAGGCTACTATCATAATTATTGTTTACATAATATTTTATTAGGCTACTATCATAATTATTGTTTACATAATCTTTGTATCAGGCTACTATCATAATTATTGTTAACATAATCTTTGTATCAAGCTATTATCACAGTTATTGTTGTGTACATAATCTTTGTACCAGGCTATTATCACAGTTATTGTTGTGTACATAATCTCTGTATCAGGCTATTATCACAGTTATTGTTTACATAATCATGTACTGGGTTACAATCCTATTATTGTTGTGTACATAATCTTTGTACTAGGTTACAATCCTATTATTGTTGTGTACATAATTTTGTATTAGGCTACTATTAGAATTACTGTTTACATAATGTTTGTATCAGGCTATTATCACAGTTATTGTGTACATAATCTTTGTACTAGGTTACAATCCTTTTATTGTTGTGTACATAATGTTTGTATCAGACTATTATCACAGTTATTGTTTACATAATCTTTGTATCAGGCTATTATCACAGTTATTGTTTACATAATCTTTGTATCAGGCTATTATCACAGTTATTGTGTACATAATCTTTGTACTAGGTTACAATCCTATTATTGTTGTGTACATAATGTTTGTATTAGGCTACTATTAGAATTACTGTTTACATCAGCGTTTCACAAACTTTTGAATCCCCACAACCCTTTAATAGATATGGGTTCTTGAATGTTCTTCTTTTAAATGAGTGAAAGAGGGAGTTGAAAAAAGTGACTAGTAATAATAATTACTATAACACATTAAAATACTATGTGTTATAGTAATTATTTATTAATTTCATTAATAAAAATTATATCAAAATCTTCGTTCATGCCCTACTGAGGGTAGGGGAAGACATCCCACATTTTGGAAAATGCTGGTTTACATAACCTCTATATTAAGATACTAACACAATTATTGTTTACATGATCTTTGTATTATTCTAGTAACACATGTAGTACTCTTCAAAAGTTTTGTACTCAGTTATTATCACATTGGTCTCAACTATAATATTTGCATCTCAGGAACTTTATTCTTAACAATCATAAGGGTTTAGAATCTCAAGATTTTTAAAATCCAGGCTCAAACATTTAGTTTAGTTAAGAAAATGTGTATTTCATTAGAACACAATGTTACCAACCTAGATTTTACTTCTGGTAATTAAAAATTATATCATTATAAATGTTTCAAGATTTCATGAAACTATTTCCCAAAACCTATTATTCACCTTATATGAACTGACAACCATCAGAGATTTGGGGGGGGGGGCGAAATTAATGTGAAAATAAACATTGTAATGATCACTATAACCAAACTTTTTTTACCTTTAATATATTTATCTTTTTGTATTTGTTATTAATTTCTGTTATAAACATAA
>NW_013667445.1:174275-188722 GCF_000517525.1 Limulus polyphemus
GAGACAAAAGATAGATCTGAAATGCTATTTTTACAAGCCTCTGATTTTGAGCTGCAATGGATAAATTACGTAAAATGTAGGGGGGGGGGCTTTTGTAGTTATCTTATTTTTATAACATTTTCTAGTCCTATTGGTTTTTCACTATTTCGCCGGCTTTCGGTACTATACTGCTCACATATATGTAATAGTTTCACAGAATCTTTTCTCTCACATGTCCTGCCCAACTGATTAGTTCTAGTATTGAATGAAAGCCTTATGAGCAGTAACTTGTGGAAATAAAAGAGAGGTCTGAAATGGTATTTATTACAGACCTATGATTTCATTTACACTAGTCAAATTAAGCAGTATGAAGAAAAAAATCAGCAGTTAACTTGTTTCTATAACAATTTTTAGGTCTGTTAGTTTTCCAACATTTCGACGGCTTTCGGCCTTTCAAACGTTAGTCCAAATTTCAACATTACTTTTTTCCCTGACTAACAAATTTCTTACATGTATACTAATTACTCATCAACACGACAGCCATTAAGAAATTATAAATTTACGCTGTGCTGCCCTCTACCAGCAGCTCACAGCTTTTACGAGTAAGTTCAGCGTCTCAAGTTTCAACTTTACTAATTAATGTTCCCACACCATTCCAAGGATTCATTTATAGAATGAATCACATCTAACTGACCCAATGCTAAATCATTACCAAAATAAGGCACCAACCTTACATTTACTGTGATTCCCCTGTAATAAAAAAAAATTGTTTGTCCACGATATGTTTTTCTGCCATTATTTGTACATAAAAGCTAATCAGTATTACACGTACAAGAGATACTCTTATCAAATACAATTGCTTGTATCTTATTTACAAACGTCGGAAATAAGAAGTACTTTGCTCAAAATATAGCTTTCAGGCTTAGGAACTCGTACATAATTATTGACTAACGTCTACTTATTTCAAAAACACAAGTTTACATTTGTGAGTAAATATTTTAATTTATAATGTCATGCGACCAATGGTTGATGATAAAACACTGAAACTTATGGTCAGCTTCATTCTAGTTTCTTTTATTTATTTATTTTATAGTTTGTTTGTAAATAAGCACAAAGCTACACAATGGGCTATCTGTGTCCTGCCCACCACGGGTATCGAAACCCGGTTTCTAACATTGTAAGTCCGCAGTCATACCACTGTGCCACTGGGGATAATTATTTTATTGACAGAATATAAAACAATAATCTAGAAGAACATTATGCTCTTAAAAATTTCCTTTAAAATATCGCTCAACTATTAATGGAAACTTGAAACTGCTGTTTTCATCTTCAAAATAACCTAGTTTTCTGTAGAACCATTTGTGTAAAGTTGTTTTTTCGTCACCACTAAAAAGCAAGTAAATGCATTCCCTTTAATAGGTGCGTCTTTTAGTTGTATGTATGTATGTGTGTGTATAAGCACACAAAACACAATCCTCTTCCACTTGATTTGCCCTCCAGTGGCACAGCGGTATGTCTGCTGACTTAAAACGCTAGAAACTGGGTTTCGATACCCGTGGTGGGCATAGCACAGATGATGTATCTTTATGTCTAACTTCAAACAAACAAATCAACTTGATGTTTTTCAAAATGACGCTACTGAACCCTTTGAATCTTTTCTTTAACCTTCCAATGATGTGTTATTTGATTGGCATGTCAGAAAGTTAAAAACTTATTCTGTGATTAATTTTAGATATGTTCTGTAAATACAGTGACGTTATTTCAACATCATGGCGTGTCTTATTAGAAATATCTCATGATCATAAAGCGTTAAAAAAAAACACGAAATAGTACTGACCGTAAAATAATCCACAAGGGGGCGCTTAAGCATACAGCAAAAGCAGATTTTGGGACCCCTTTTTTTTTACTTCTGTTATTGCTCATCGAACATATTCAAACCTTTTTTCGACACAATTTTTTAATGCTAGTTCGGCCTAATTATATTTTGAAATACTGAAAAGCCACCCCTCCATTAAAAACTTAAATTACATTAAAAACTTTCGCAAACAAAACGTGTTTAATAAAAACTACCTTCTCGACATGCCGTGTCATACACCACATCATCCTATAATCTTATCGTAGTAACTTAAAGAATATTTACGTTGTTGACAAACGTACATCAGTTAAGCCATAATGAGCTTGAAATTTCATCCAGTGGCTAGTACGTAGAACTACATTCAACCTTAAAGTTATTTCCTTAATGAACTACCAAATTTGGAAAACTTGAACGAAGTAAACGCAAAAAAAAAAATAAAAAAAATGCATGTCAAATAACACTACTCGGTCAGTATGGGAATAGAAAATAATTACTATGCCACAAATTATAATAATTGTTGTGGTAAAGCAACACTGAAAGATTCGTTTAAGTTAATAACGCTGCAAGCTTAATTAAGAGAATTATTCATTAGGCCTACTTGGTATTTTTCACTTTCATAGTTGAATGTCTGATGAACTAAATTACCAATTATTAAAACAACAATAAAAAACAGATTAATCACACTAGTTTTTTCTGGTTCGAGAGTATTTTTTGAAAAGAAAACAAATTATAACATATAACCAAAATTTTTTAACAGATGTGTAAGGAAAAAGCCTTCATCGAGGAAGCATTTGAAATTAAACACATTTCAGCCTAACCAAAATATGTCGTTGAAAAGAATTTAAATAGTCTGGAACCTAGGTGAAGAAGGTTACTGCAACCACTCGCAAAGCTTATCATTTCATTCTAATTCAATTTTTTTTATACATTTGAAAACTAAAAAGGTAAAAGAAAATTATAAAGACACTAATATTTAACTTGAATAACTCAATTTAGGATGTAATTCTGTCGTTATTTTTGTAATACACAGTCTGATCAACAACCAAATACTGCTACCACCTGCAGGGGTCGCTGTTAAATCGTGTACTGTTGTCGTAAATAGCTCCTTTTATTTCATGAGAGCGAGAATGGTGGGGGGGGGATTGAGATACCTTGAATAGATAACACCTGTTTTAAACAGCTGACTGATCGCGCCATTTTCGAATTTTCCAACCCATCCCCAAATCTTTTGGGTTAGTCTCTGTGAATGGCTAAATATGAATAATAGCTGCCTCCCGAGGTGAAGACCTTTTATATTATAAATGTACTAGCTTATATCTCGAGCACTGTGAATGAAGATGGGAGTGGTACAACACAAATGCACGCCCCTTGGATATACACGTAATTAGCATGTGGCACGTGACAGGGCAATTGTATGCTGTCAAGGGAACGGATACTTATTTACACTTCGGCTTAACACATGTTCTGATTAATGCGGGATGCATGATTAAATCGATCACCACAGATCGTCACCACGTTATAGGATCCTGAATAATACATGCATCACTTACAAAAGGTTATACTTACAGTCATACCGTACTTAAAGAGCAACTGTTTGTATCTACAAGTGCGACCATTGTTAACGCAGAAGTCATTAAATAACTGGACTGTTTACGCAAAATGCGTTAATTTTCTATAAACTTCAAAAACAACAGTTAGTTAAATAAACGGTTTGGGATCCACTGCTTAAAATGAAAAAGATATCTGTTCTGAACTCGTTACAATTATCCACGAGTTAAACGAAATTGGACCTTTTAAACATTCAGTTCTTATTAACGTTGTTAAATTTACTTAGACCTAATGCATTCAGTTGTACAAACAAGTGATGATGGAAGGGTACTGTTTAAACTTATACCTACAGCGAAGAGCTCACTACAACCAACATAAAATTCAAAACATTTGTAAGAAGAAAATATATAACAATAATAAGTGATCCTCCATGAAAGAATAAATAAATATTTCTATAAATTAAATATTTTCTTGAAGCCTATTTTCGTTTTGGCGTGACAATATTTTCATGAACTTATGAGCACAGTTGCACGGCTAGTCCTAAAATCGAAATCCTTGGAAAGCTCAACAATACATAACATTTTAACCACACATCTGACGAAAGCTACACAAATAGTATTTAATATGAACGACGCTACTAATGGGCCAGAGTACTTAAAATCCACTTAACGGAGCTAATCCACGCATAGCTTTCACTTTCGTGTTTGAAACATATGCCCGAAACTACTTCGTTGGACTAGCAAAGTTTAAGAAGAGTCAATATATTCAAAACCTACGTAGGAGCACTAATTCACGAAAAAAAAGATAATGAGCTACCTAATGAAATTAAATGCGTCAAATAATCGCACCAAAGACAAAAAATGATGAATAAAATGCATAATTTTATGCTTTAATACACAGATTTTTAAAATATTCTGTTGCACTCAAGATATTTCGTTTATTGCTGAGATAGTAAGAAGTTTGAAATCAATGTATTGAAATAGATGTAAGAACACTTTGAGTAAAAAATAATGGACAACTATTCTTAACAAAACTCTCGGCTTTAGTTTCGTGACAATCGTTTTACACATCCATTACTTCGATCACGTGACCATCGCTACCTGACGCAAAATAAAAATCGCGTCAGCCAATCATCATCGTGATTTGTGAATACAGAGATGATGTTTTAGAGCATCTACAGTTAGTATAAAACTAATACTTCAGAAACTGATAGCTCTTTATGATATCGCACGCAATTTTGTGTTTAAATAGTAACTCAACCTCCCAAGCGCCGTAATTATTGCGAACACTCCACGCTTATGTGCATAAAGATTAAATATTACTGAATAGAGGGCGAATTCAAACGCAAAAGCTAAAATCCGATCTCACGGAGCTGACACTGACAGATAACGTTTTTCTCTAACATACGTATCTTTGAATCAACATTAATTAGAAAATCCAAAACAAAAATCCACAAAGAAACCCTTACGTAAGAAAACTAATTAAACACAAACAGACTGTCTTGTAAACTAGGACTTTCTGCTATTCACAAAACAGACTCGCCAACCAAGTACTTCAGGAAACGTTTAGATGAATCAGTTAAACGCATGTTTGCGTCAAGTGAAAGTTGAGCTTATAAGACACATAATTCTTACGTAGATGAAACCATGAATCAAAAACCATTTTATTTTGAAACTATTTCGTTTGGCGACATCGACTATAAATATGGTTTTCAGTTTGACAGAAATGTATTTCTTAAAGTTATGAAAGTTATTTTTTTAAACAACGAATAAGTTATTAGGTGTGTTCATTTTACTTGTTAATCACAATTTGCATAGCACAAAACCGGAAAAAAAAACATAATCACAAATCCAGTACGTCAACTTATTTCTCAAGCGTAACGGCCTGAATAAAGTTACTCTGCACGAGCATGACGAACAACTGCATCAAGTAAAGGAGAAAAATAACAGAGTGACGAAGAAAGAGGCCAGCGGCAAGATTACTTAGGAAGCTCGGTGGTAGGCAGGAAAACACAAGCCATGAAAGCAGCGGACCAGGTCCGGGTAATTGTAGCTGTGACGTGAGGGTATGTGTTGGTGAGACACAAGCCTGCCGGGTTGCTAACGCTAAAATAGTGGAGAAGAAAGATGGAAGCTATGCCAATGCCATTTACATCAGCGCCAACCATTGCATGGTTCGGGAAAGTCACCTCTAATGCGGCAAGACTGGGAATAGAGTGTTCGATCGCTGCTTGCCTGTTCCCGTGCGCTGTTTCACGTTATTCTTCTTACAGTCATAAAACTAGATTATAGATCGGGAAAAAACTTAAGAGATCGTCGCTCAGACTACAGAGAATTAAAAGAGTTTAAAACTCGACTACTTTTATCCTGTTTATACAATGCTGATTTTTGTCTCTACCAAGGGGTATATTATTTAATGTTAAATTTTAAAACTTAACTGGCCGAGTAACTTAACAAAAACTTTAAATAACTCCCTTCTTAACTTACTTCACTACTGTAAAAAAAAATTAAGAAATCAGTATATATTTCAGAAAGTGAATAATTCAGTCTTATACTATACGCCAGTTTTAGAACATTTTATCGGTGATTTTTTTTACATTTTTAGTTTTAAATGATTTTAACAGCCAGAAACGCTCTACGAAACTTTGTAACAGACGGTTGAGTACGTTATATTAAAATGATTTTGCATATGCAAATCAGCAAGTCATATGGCAACCATAACTGATATAATGTCGCGGTGGAACTGAATGTATCAGAACTACATTTCAACATTATTTAGCGTTGTGTAGGCAGAGGCAGCATAATGCCACCAAAAATTTATCGCTTTGGGGAAGGATATGCCCTTTCTGATGCAAAATATTCGTACGCTCAGATCTTAAATATGTGTTCATATCGAGGAATTAGAATTTACAAGCTGGAGATATCCTTGTATTTATGGAAAACAACGGAATATGGATCAATTTGGTGAATCAGGGTCATCCAGAAAGAGACTTGCACCAAATCGTTCTCCAACTGTGGTAAGCAAAGTGTAGCGTCTTATAACAGGTGAGAATCCATGAACACATAGGTCAGTGGCAAAAGCCATCCACGTGACCCAGGCAACAGTACGCATCATAAGTAAGATGGGTTTCCACGTCTGGAAAATCGACACAAGTCACGTGTACACGAGTTGCTTCCACGACACATCCTTTAAACCGTCGCATACCTCAAACAGCTGGAGAATGAAACTGCTATTCATGTTATTCCATACAAAGTGGGCACTTGGAAACCGTCGTCTTCATACCCTATATGGATTATGCAATGGGTATACTTTGAAAATGATAGCCTTACAAAAGAGCCTTCTGCAATGGAAACTACGCTGCAGGACTATTTTCAAGATGCACGGTAGTCAGATGGTGCAGGACCGGACATGGCGACATGGGCTGTGACGACGTGGTGAAGCTCCAAAATCGTTTTAATATAACATACTCAACGTCATTACTACTATATATAGCCTCGTCTTTATGCAAGTAAAGACAACCAAGTATATAAAATAGTATACACAAGTGCTCAGTACAAAACTTAATTATTAAATACCAATTTAACACTACTCTGAAGCGAAATTGTCTGTTTACAAAAGTTCTGCTTTTGTAACTTCAGACTAAAAAAAAGAATACGTGCAAGTTTTATCTGAATAATGAACACATACGTTGCGCTTATAGTATTCATAAAACATCTCATAACACAATCTCTTCAACTTGTGATTTCGGTGATAACTAATACAGTTGTATAATAACGAACTGTAGTTGTGTAATACCCACTGCTAACCGAACAAAAATCGTTCGTACTTTGTATCACTGCAAACAATGAAAATAGATAATGGCAATGAAAGAATGAAGTTCAAAAAATTAGTTAACTAACTTGACTCTAGCAAATTTTGTGAACACGACGTTTTGGCCACTCTTGCTATTTTGTGCTCTAATATAATGTACACTGGTATTTTCTCTGGGGTTCATATCATGAAACAAGTAAAAATGTCATAAAAATAAAGTATATATATATATATATATATATATATCACTTTTAAACTCCATACGCATCTTGATAAATATATATATTTAAAGATGGCTCCCATTTCAACACAGATTCTATATAGAAATCAATTATTTAAATCACGTGGTTCATCATTGAACAGATCACTTACCTAGTTACAAACAACAAAAAATAATAATCTTTCATTATTTTCTCATGTTACCACCCCCTACGAACTTGGTACGTCCCGTGCCCTGCTTGTGATCAAATTACAATGATAACGGATAGACGAGAGCTGGGCAGATCAACGTGATTAACTGCGAATCCGTAAGCTGCTCCCAACCAATCATTGTGCTTCTTTCGTCAGAGTTCCAAGCTGTCAGTCGAGACTCAGTTTTTGCCTCCAAAATTTAAATTTCTTAGCTGGAGGCCAAGCTCACTCACTAACAAGCACGTGACTTTCTAGTGACCCTCCCACATGTGTTAGCTACATTGAACTCATCAGCTGAGTAACAAAAACAATCGTAACAATTCTTACATTAAATTCATACGGTAAAAAACACAATGTAATATTTACTAGTTTAGTAATGCAACATTATCTGCTTACATTTAATCATTAATAATGCAGTGCCAACATTTTTTATTTAATTTCCTCAAACTAGGAATATATATGACATAACATTTTAGTAAGGAAGCATGTTATACTAATATAATAATAGGTAAGCAAACAACAATCTATAAGCAGGAGAAAGAGATTAATTGATGGTGGAACATACTACATGTTTCTAAAAAACATTGTGCTGTCTTCTGCTAAGTAATACAAGGTTTAGATACAGTTACAAAGACATAAGAATTAAGTATGACGTAAATTATGTGTCACCATCAATAAAAAATCTTCCTGCTTATAAATCGTTGTTTCCCTACCTGTTATATTAGCTGTTAAGATAAATAATCAGTCTAACTTTGACAAACGCTACTAATCAAATATGAAAATACAACTGAAACGTATTAGTTTATTTTCGTAAACACATAAACAGACGGCGATAGGCTTCGATACGAGATATCTGCACATAAACATGTACATTAAAGTCACACAATCCTTCAAACATACTTAACACATAAAGTATCACCTGTTAAGATTTTAACCTAAGGTATATTCTGCAAAAATATTTAAACTTCAACTGAAATATATTAATTTCTAAAAATGATGAAAGATAACAACTACTGAAATAACAATCCAAATAGTCAAAAATAAATGAAAATCTTGTATATTTCCTTAACACATTTTCACGTGTAACTTGTTGTCTTAAAAAAGTAAACCATTTCAAAATAAAAACGCTGTTATCTCTCTCCGCTATTTCGCGAAGTTTCAGTCAGAAGCCTGTAACAAGTTGAGATAGAAAACCGTACCTACACAAATCCGTATTTTTAACAATGCTGTGTTCCTTAACCGAGGTCCAAACGTCACCAGCTAGAACAACAGCATAAGTTGTTTGTGTCGTATATACATACACTCTTGATCACATAAACAAACAGATATCTATGTTGTTGTACACACACTTCGTATTCCCTGCAACTTTGAAGTAATCGTACCGCTTCAAAAAATATTTTTTATATAAATTAGCTGTGGGTATTTCTCAGTTTAATCAAATACTTAAAAAACGTGTTGGCCTTAATTATAAAACCAATAACAAAATAACAGGCCATTACAGCTTAAATACCAACAGAATCGTACGCATATGAAAAAATCAGCCTTATAATTTTTTTTAGTTTCATTTCATGTTAATCATTACCTTATCAGGTCATTAAATATATTTACTGTTAAACTTTAAAAGTATTTACTTATTACCTGATTTCTATTGATATACAGTGTATTGGACATTTGCTGATAGGGGCTCATGCTTCTTGTACTGCTCCAAACGAGATGACTGGCTTGGGAATTATTGCTGTTGCCAGGTCCAGTGTACTGGGTTTCAGATATGTTTTCGATTTCCCCAACTCCTTTCGGACCTGTTTGAATACTGTCAAAATCTTCATATCTATTTTGATAATGCTGCATAAAGTTAGGAGCCTGTAATAACTGATTTAAGGTAGGGGTTGTACCACCTTGTTGGATTATACTTTGACTTGAAGCCGAGCGGAAACGATGTTGTTGTTGAGAGGCATTGCTAGAATAACTACCCATTGCTGAGGCACTTGATACCGGTCCTGACGAATGAGTAGGGCTCATGTTCATTAATCGAGACGAATGAGAAAATCCTATCCTAGACTGCTGTTGGTTAATTTGCTGGAAAAGTTTATTTGGCTGCGGATTTATATCACCACTGCTTTCTGAAATCCCTGCACCGCCATGTTGCTTGTGTTGTGCGTAGTTACTAGTACTACTGTTACGGTCAACACAGCTTCCAACAAAACTACCAACAGCCACATGATTTACATTATCTTGAACATTCCTATACTCATCATTTGATAAAACGAAATCACTAGAATTCTGAATGTACCCCTGAAACTCTAAATTGACCTGTGATCTTTCCAGGCTTGAGTTAAAAAGTGTTTGTTCAATATTACTAGAGCCACTAGCTTGTCTAGGCTTACCTCCATCTTGAAAGTTTTCCATTGTCATTCCTCTGTTTTGGTTTTCTCCATTTCCATTTGGTGACTTGATTCTGTTGTTCATTATTAAGTTACCTGCAATTTCTTTAGAATGTCGAAGTTCTTCAAGTGAAGCCCCGTTCGTTACAGCTCTATTTCCACTACGGTTTATACCACCCCTTTTCTGCTCTGTACGATTCACCAGTGCCTGCGCTGGCGCTGCCATACTGTCTAAGTCGATTTGCAAGTACCGAACTTCGTTACATTATTATCATATACCTCGAATTGTCCCACCCAAAATCGCATGCTAGTGCTTGTTGACGTCCTGGAGAGCACGTGCTTTAACTGAGGCAGGTTGAGTTTATTAAAGAGGGGTTATGACAACGTGGTCTTATCACCTATACAAACTATTATTCTCTATAGTTCAAAGCGGGATCCATCTGTAACATAAAAAAAAGCCAAATCACTCCGCAAAATTTATGAATATTGTTAACTTACGTAAAATAAGAGTAGATGCGTATTTCTCATAATACGATTAATACTTTTTATCATATACATCGAGATAAAATTACTTTATAAGAAAGGCTGAATAGATATCTGAAAGATGTTAGAGGACTATTTTCTAGTAATTAACACTACACGCGGATGAACCAATTCTTGTGGGTAGTGAGGCGTCGTAGGCATTTTTATCAAGCAACCTCTCCTCGTTGCTTATACCAGATTTTCTAGCTGAGTCAGGTTCGTTAGGAAAAACTTGTCCCAGTGCTTGTTCACTTTAGTCCCGGTTCTTTTAGGAACGTCCGCTCAGTGAAACATGCCTTGAGTCATTTCGATCAGTGTACATGTGCCTATATTTTTTTGTTCTATAAATATAAAAATAAGTTGAAAATATAATAATATTTAATCTTTTCAAGGGAACTTTTGAGAAAATGCTGAATTAATCACATAAAGCTATATTATATATTTATGAACGATTATTTCATTACATCTTCCTCATGCACATTTCAATAATTGGAATTCAATTTTAACAGGCGAGGCCCCTTATTGGATCAGCGGTAAGTTTACGAACTTGTAATGCTAAAATCCAGTGTTTGATTCACCGTAGTGGATAGAGAGCAGATAGCCCATTGTGTAACTTTGCACTAAGAAAACAACACAGCCAAGTGAAATATTTGAAGATACATTTTTGAGAAGACAAATTAAGCTTTTGGTCTTCGGTGTGTGTGTGTGTGTGTGTGCATTATGAAACATTCAAAATTAATAATAATAATAATACGTTTTATGTTAACGTATTTGTTATTTTTTTTTACAAATACAGTTTAGAAGCCTAACTCATGAAAGTTACATTATAACAAGCGATTATTATTTATTACTTGAAGAATAAAACAGCTTAAAAACTAAAACCAAAGAAAACATAACAGTACATGAATATCACTAATAGTAATTCAGCCACTTAGAAATATAATTTAGACTAGTTGACAAACATCAAAACAAAAGTTACCAGTAGCTCTCTCCATAATCACTAACTATAAGAAAGGGTAAGGCGCAGAGCGCCATCTGTTTGTAGGCGAATATGTTTATTTAATTAAGCACAAAGCTGCAAGTTAATATATATGTGTCGTGCCTATCACAGTGATCGAACCTTGAATGTTAGTATTATAATCCATCAATCTTATCACTGATTCATCGGAGAGAGAGAATATATATAATTTGTACGAGAATGAGCAGAAATATGCCTAAAGTATCTGTAGTATTTCTTAAAGCAGAAAGTCATTTTAAATAGCAAGCTAAGAGTGAACAAGAGCATTTGCTATCAAAAGACAAACATATATACTTAAGTCAATTTAGTCGCGAAATCACAGAAAATGATCTCGAACTTCCCCCTAGACCAAGAGCGCTTATCGCAATTTAACATATAAGAAAAACGGGAATAATTACTCCTACATTTTTTATTATCATCAGGAATTGCAGTTACCGATATCTTTAAGAACACGGAGTTTTTATATCTCTTAATGACATTGTTAAGATATTATTCTAAGTGAACAATTCCCAGTTTTATGTTGTAGAAGATACCAATATATAGAAACATCGTTCGATAATTATAATGAGTGTCGTCTAATACTTCGGATACCTACAAAAAGGGGTCATACAAAGATAACTCAAATAGACGTCACTAGGAAAGGAGTAGGAGAATCGATGGGTTCTCATTACAGACTTGGATTCAAAATAGGTAAAATGAGTAAAAAAGTTGGCGAGTTATTAATAAAGAGCTACATGTTTTATTAGCACCAGAGGGAGTGAACAGTTAAACAAACCATATTTACAAACATCATGAAACAGAGTTCTGTAACATTTGTTACATGCGTTAGTTATTGTTCGTTTAATATACATACATTTATTGAGTCTTTGTTTCTTGTTGAGCACAAAGTTACACAATAGGTTATCTTTTGCTGTGTTCACCACAGGTATTGAAACCTGGTTTTTAATGTTATAAGCCTTTCGACTTACCGCTAAGCCACTGGGGAAATCATTTACTGAATCTTTATTTGTTTCTTTTTCACTTAAATGAATGGCTTTAAAACTGTTAGCACACTGCATGAAAAAAACAACAACGTAAAAAACATAAAGATAACAAATATTATTTGTTTCTGATATCACCTAATAAAATCCGAATTTATGAGATAGTATATATTTAAGGTAGTATTTTTAGTTTATTAGTTACTTCAGGATTTATGTAAATAAGAAAATGGATCAGCGATAAGTCGACGGGCTTACGATGCTAAAAATCGGGGTTCGATATCCGTGGCGGGAAAAGCATAGATAGCCAATTGTGTACCCTTCATTTCTCCTCTACAACCAAACCTAATGAAAATATTATACAAGAAAAGATAACGTTTATTATTTATTTCAGCTTTTATCAAATAAGATATACAAATAAGGGTACTTATTTATTATTTATAGATATCTACTTCATTAGCTTTAGCCTTCTTAGAACACTGGATGACTTGGAACCGTGAAAAATCATTAATAAATAAATCTATTCTCAAATGTAAACGGACACGCTAATGTTTACTGTGAAGTTGATTTAAATCGGTGTTCATCATTCGATCAATTTGTTGTAGAGTGGCTTTGGAAATGTGGATTTTCATTCTAGTAAGCGGTGTGTAAGCATGGGCAAGAAAAACGAAACAAATCAATGTAAGATTAAGTGTAGCAAAGTTTGTTTTACCTAGAAGATACACATACATGAAGAACAAATAAAAATATGATAGAATTTTCAATTCTGGATAATCACGACTCACTAATTAACGATTGAGCTAAAATTAACAATACACTTTCTTTTTTGTTACTAGAACTTTAAACAATGCCCCTAAGCCTTGTGTCATTATAAAAGTTTTAAATGTTTAGGTAAATAGAAATTCAAATAACAGAACTAAAATATATTTTTTTTACACCTGGCAAGATATGTGCTAAATTGGGGACCATTTTCGATTCTCCAAAATTTATTGTTTTTGTCCTCAAGGAACAGTATTAAAAAAGGGATTCATTTTTGTATTAACCGAATAATTATTTTGTCCTGAATCTTATGTTTTGGATAAGCGCTTTTTCATCGTGCTAATGAAAACAATTTTACAGGAGTAATAATATATTAGTTTTTTTAAACAAGTTTACGAATTTCTCCTTGATACAACAAATTCTAATGCAATTATCTAACATGTAAATTTAAAAAGTGCATGTAATTGCATAATCGAGATAAAATAGTTAAGTTGATGGAATTTAAATATTTGTTCTTAACCAAGTCAATACATTATTATTCCATGAAAGGAAGTGAATAAATGACCTTTTAAATTCTGTATTTTTTTAGATATATTTAATAGTTTAATCATATTTCCATTGATTATTAACCCATTCTATCACAATACAAGCGGATTTACGAAACTCGAATTGAAATTATTTTAACAGAGTGAGTGTCTGCACAAATAGTCCGCGATCTTTCAACAGTCAAGCCTTACACATCAGTCACGTTTATATATTAATATGTAAGACGACACAGTTAGTTAGGCTAAACTTATTAACTACCAGAACTTATTGCATAAAGTTAGGTAATTACAGACAGATAAGCAAACTCGGATACAATAATAGTTAATTAGGCTAAACTTATTAACTACCAGACCTTATTGCATAAAGTTAGGTAATTACAGACAGATAAGCAAACTCGGATACAAGAATAGTTAGTTAGGCTAAACTTATTAACTACCAGAACTTATTGCATAAAGTTAGGTTATTACAGACAGATAAGCAAACTCGGATACAAGAATAGTTAGTTAGGCTAAACTTATTAACTACCAGAACTTATTGCATAAAGTTAGGTTATTACAGACTTATTTATCCTTTTTATAGAATAATTCCTCAATAATGTTTGTTTGTTTTTAATTATGCACAAAGCTAAACAAGGGCTATCT